>NW_027592391.1:0-55457 GCF_964213995.1 Mustelus asterias
GAGCGAAGCGTGCGTGTGCGTGTGTGTGTGTGCGTGTGTGTCTGTCTCTGTGTGTGTGTGTATGTGTGTGTGTGTGTGAGTGCGTGTGCTTGTGTGTGTGTGTATGTGTGCGTGCGTGTGTGCGTGTCGGTGTGTGTGTGTGTGTGTATGTCTCTGTGTGTATGTCTGTGTGTGTGTATATGTGTGTGTGTGTATGTGTGAGTGCATGTGTGTGAGTGTGTGTGCGTGTGAGTGTGTGCGTGTCGGTGTGTGTGTATGTCTCTTTGTGTATGTTTTTGTGTGTGTGTATGTGAGTGTGTGTGTGTGTGTGCGTGTGTGTGTGCGTGTGTATGTGTGTGTGTGTATATGTGTGTGTATGTGTGATTGCGTGTGTGTGAGTGTGTGTGTGCGTGTGTGAGTGTGTGTGTGTCTGTGTGTGTGTGTGTATGTCTCTGTGTGTGTGTGTGTGTGTGTGTGTGTATGTGTGTGTGCATGCGCGCGTGCAAAATGTTCTGTGTGTCTGTTAGCGTGTGCATGTGTGTTCATGGTTTTCTGTTTTTCTGTCAGCATATGTGTGAAAGATCATGTGTGTGCATTTCCTGTGTGTGTGTGTGTGTCAGTGACTATATGAGATTGTGTATTCGTGTGAGAATGTACACACGCACACAGATCTGTTTACATGTGATGAAGATTGTCAGAAAATACAACAAGATATTGATAGACTGGAAAATTGGGCGGAGAAATGGCAGATGGAATTTAAGATGGCAGATAACTGCGAGGTGATGCATTCAAGTGGATAGAGCTGTGAAGAAGACCTATAGTGTGTTAGCTTTTATTAACAGGGGGTTGGAGTTTAAGAGCCGTGGGGTTATGCTGCAACTGTACAGGACCTTGGTGAGACCACATTTGGAGTATTGTGTGCAGTTCTGGTCACCTCACTATAGGAAGGATTTGGAAGCGCTGGAAAGAGTGCTGAGGGGATTTACCAGGATGCTGCCTGGTTTGGAGGGTAGGTCTTATGAGGAAAGGTTGAGGGAGCTAGGGCTGTTCTCTCTGGAGCGGAGGAGGCTGAGGGGAGACTTAATAGAGGTTTATAAAACGATGAAGGGGATAGATAGAGTGAACGTTCAAAGACTATTTCCTCGGGTGGATGGAGCTATTACAAGGGGGCATAACTATAGGGTTCGTGGTGGGAGATACAGGAAGGATATCAGAGGTAGGTTCTTTACGCAGAGAGTGGTTGGGGTGTGGAATGGACTGCCTGCAGTGATAGTGGAGTCAGACACTTTAGGAACATTTAAGCGGTTATTGGATAGGCACATGGAGCACACCAGGATGATAGGGAGTGGGATAGCTTGATCTTGGTTTCAGATAAAGCTCGGCACAACATCGTGGGCCGAAGGGCCTGTTCTGTGCTGTACTGTTCTATGTTCTGTTCTATGGTCTAATGACGTGTTAACAGACTTATGGGCAGTTTTGAAGACAGACACAATCGATATACACTCCACAGTGAGATTAGCAACACATCCCTTTTCTCTCTCCACTCCCTCATGTTGTGGGGACTCGCTGCAAGTATTTTACTGGTTTGCATGGCTTTCAGAATTTCTGTAATCGAGGAATACAACCAACAGTGTGTGTGACAGAGAGAGTTTGAGAGATTTAGAGAGAGAGAGAAAGAGAGAGGGAGAGATTGAGAGAGACTCAGAGAGTGGGTGAGAGTTCTGCAGTATTTCATGCTTCTCGCTGGGACGGAGATGGACAAATTGAGCAAGTGAGTAACAGAGAGAGTCACAGAGAGACGGGGAGATATTCACCAATTTAAACATTATTGTGGATTTGCAATGGACTGCAGACAGTTTGAGATTCGGAAACAAGTATATTAAGCTGGAACATTACGGCAAATTGGCACTTATTAAAACATGAACACAAAAAAAACACTCAGACACAGAGAGTCACACACAGACACAGGCATGCAAACATGTAGGCAGAGACACAAAGAGTGACTGATTAACACTTAGATTTCTAACAATAAATGCCCTGATTAAACTGTCACTGGATGGTGGGGTTAACCCAGCAAACCCACACAGCTGGCTCAGAATCAGAACTCACCTTCTGCAGTCACTGAAACACTCCTGTATCACCTGCCTTATTGCAATAGGATGCCGTGTTTGAGAGCAGGACAGGGACATGGGATGTGGAGAACTGCACATGTGGAGTATAAGGACGAGGAATCTATCAGAGAATCCACACAAACCAGGGAGAAACAAACAAGGAAACACATGTTGAAACTGAGAGATTGCTGTGTGGAAAGATTTAGAAATTGTTGGGAACATTGACCCAGTGAAATGTTGCCAATGTGATCAGAATAGATATGGTAAAATCTTTCTGCAGCATTAAGGCACGCAGTGTACTGAGTGGAACAATATTGTAGCATTCCAAAATAAACTACATTGGGCTTTGCACTGTCTGAATGCACCTGCTATTGGTCTGTGGTTCTGCAATATCCTCACTGGCAAAAATATGAATACAGTCTGTATAAATGATTCGAGCTTTCAACATGAGGTGCGCTTTGGATGTCAAGGAAAATATAGGACAGGAGAAGGCAAGGAAGGGAAGCTTCTGTTAGATTCTGAAATCTCCCACACAGCACAAGATAGGCACACAATCACACTCACAGCCACAGACTCACACTCAGACTGTGCTGCAGGCAAAAATTATGAAGGGAAATTGCCAAAAGCTTTTGATGGGGGACAATGTAGAGGAAGCTTTACTCTGCATCTAACCCCGTGCTGTACCTGTCCTGGGAGTGTTTGATGGGGGGACAGTGTAGAGGGAGCTTTACTCTGTATCTAACCCCATGCTGTACCTGTCCTGGGAGTGTTTGATGGGGGGACAGTGTAGAGGGAGCTTTACTCTGTATCTAACCCCATGCTGTACCTGTCCTGGGAGTGTTTGATGGGGACAGTGTAGAGGGAGCGTTACTCTGTATCTAACCCCATGCTGCACCTGTCCTGGGAGTGTTTGATGGGGACAGTGTAGAGGGAGCTTTACTCTGTATCTAACCCCGTGCTGTACCTGTCCTGGGAGTGTTTGATGGGGACAGTGTAGAGGGAGCTTTACTCTGTATCTAACCCCGTGCTGTACCTGTCCTGGGAGTGTTTGATGGGGACAGTGTAGAGGGAGCTTTACTCTGTATCTAACCCCGTGCTGCAACTGACCTGGGAGTGTTTGATGGGGACAGTGTAGAGGGAGCTTTACTCTGTATCTAACCCCGTGCTGTACCTGTCCTGGGAGTGTTTGATGGGGACAGTGTAGAGGGAGCTTTCGTGCGTATCTAACCCCGTGCTGTACCTGTCATGGGAGTGTTTGATGGGGACAGTGTAGAGGGAGGTTTACTCTGTATCTAACCCCGTGCTGTGCCTGTCCTGGGAGTGTTTGATTGGGACAGTGTGGAAGGAGCTTTACTCTGTCTCTAACCCCATGCTGTACCTGTCCTGGGAGTATTTGATGGGGGACAGTGTAGAGGGAGCTTTACTCTGTATCTAACCCCGTGCTGTGCCTGTCCTGGGAGTGTTTGATGGGGACAGTGTAGAGGGAGCTTTACTCTGTATCTAACCCCGTGCTGTACCTGTCCTGGGAGTGTTTGATGGGGGACAGTGTAGAGGGAGCTTTACTCTGTATCTAACCCCGTGCTGTACCTGACCTGGGAGTGTTTGATGGGGACATTTTCGAAGGAGCTTTACTCTGTATCTAACCCCATGCTGTACCTGTCCAGGGTGTGTTTGATGGGGACAGTGTGGAGGGAGCTTAACTCTGTATCTAACCACATGCTGTATCTGTCCTGGGAGTACTTGATGGGGGACAGTGTAGAGGAATAATTACTCTGTATTTAACCCAATGCTGTACCTGTCCTGGGAGTATTTGATGGGGGGCAATGTAGAGGGAGCATTGCTCTATACCGATCCCCATGCTGTACCTGTCAGGGAATGGTTTCAGATCAAAGAGCGCCTGGTGGACTGAAGTGCACTTGCTTCAATGCGAAAAGTTTTGCAGGTAAGACAGATGAACTTAGAGCTTGGATTATTATTTGGAACTTTGATGTTGTTGCCATTCCAGAGACTTGGTTAAGGGAAGGACAGGATTGACAGTTTAACATTCGCGGATACGGATGCTTAAGGCTGGACAGAGGGGCATGTAAAAGTGGTGGTGGAGTTGCACTACTGGTTAAGGGGAATATCGCAGCTGTAGTGCGGGAGGACAACTCGGAGTGCTCAGACAGCGAAACAATGTGGGAAGAAATCAGGAATAGGAAGGGTGTAGTTACAATGTTGGGAGTTTCCTTCACGCCTCCCAAGGCCTGCGGGAGTTAGAGGAACAGATATGGAGGCAGATTTCGGCAAGGTGTAAAAGTAACAGGGTTGTTGTGATGGGTGATTTTAACTTCACCTGTATTACCTGGGACTCAATTCGTCCTGGGGTAATGGGGCAGAGTTTGTAAGGACCATCTAGGAGGGCTTCATCAAACAGTGTGTAGATAATCCAACTAGAGAAGGGGCCATACTGGACCTGCTCTTGGGGAATGAGTCCAGCCAGGTGGTCGAGGTTTCATAGAACATAGAACATTACAGCGCAGAACAGGCCCTTCGGCTCACGATGTTGCACCGACCAGTTAAAAAAAAAAACTGTGACCCTCCAACCTAAACCAATTTCTTTTCGTCCATGAACCTAGCTACGGATCTCTTAAACGCCCCCAAACTAGGCGCATTTACTACTGATGCTGGCAGGGCATTCCAATCCCTCACCACCCTCTGGGTAAAGAACCTACCCCTGACATCGGTTCTATAACTACCCCCCCTCAATTTAAAGCCATGCCCCCTCGTGCTGGATTTCTCCATCAGAGGAAAAAGGCTATCACTATCCACCCTATCTAAACCTCTAATCATCTTATATGTTTCAATAAGATCCCCTCTTAGCCGCCGCCTTTCCAGCGAAAACAATCCCAAATCCCTCAGCCTCTCCTCATAGGATCTCCCCTCCATACCAGGCAACATCCTGGTAAACCTCCTCTGCACCCTCTCCAAAGCCTCCACATCCTTCCTGTAATGTGGGGACCAGAACTGCACACAGTACTCCAAGTGCGGCCGCACCAGAGTTGTGTACAGTTGCAACATAACGCTACGACTCCTAAATTCAATCCCCCTACCAATAAACGCCAAGACACCATATGCCTTCTTAACAACCTTATCTACTTGATTCCCAACTTTCAGGGATCTATGCACACATACACCTAGATCCCTCTGCTCCTCCACACTATTCAAAGTCCTCCCGTTAGCCCTATACTCAACACATCTGTTATTCCTACCAAAGTGAATTACCTCACACTTCTCCGCATTAAACTCCATCCGCCACCTCTCGGCCCAACTTTGCAACCTGTCTAAGTCTTCCTGCAAACTACGACACCCTTCCTCACTGTCTACCACACCACCGACTTTGGTGTCATCAGCAAATTTGCTAATCCACCCAACTATACCCTCATCCAGATCATTAATAAATATTACAAACAGCAGTGGCCCCAAAACAGATCCCTGAGGTACACCACTTGTAACCGCACTCCATGATGAATAATTACTATCAACCACCACCCTCTGTTTCCTATCCGCTAGCCAATTCCTGATCCAATTTCCTAGATCACCCCCAATCCCATACATCTGCATTTTCTGCAGAAGCCTACCATGGTGAACCTTATCAAACGCCTTACTAAAATCCATATATACCACGTCCACTGCCTTGCCCCCATCCACCTCCTTGGTCACTTTCTCAAAAAACTCAATAAGGTTAGTAAGGCACGACCTACCTGCCACAAAACCATGCTGACTATCACCTATCAATTCATTACTCTCCAAATAACTATAAATCCTATCCCTTATAATTTTTTCCAACATCTTGCCGACAACAGAAGTGAGACTCACCGGTCTATAATTCCCGGGGAAGTCTCTGTTCCCCTTCTTAAACAATGGGACAACATTCGCTAACCTCCAATCTTCTGGTACTATACCAGAGGCCAACGACGACCTGAAGATCAGAGCCAGAGGCTCTGCAATCACTTCTCTTGCCTCCCAGAGAATCCTTGGATAAATCCCATCCGGACCAGGGGATTTATCTATTTTCAGACCCTCCAGAATATCCTGCACATCCTCCTTATCAACTGTAATACTGTCTATTCTACTCCCTTGCAACCCAGTGTCCTCCTCAGCTATATTCATGTCCCCTTGCGTGAACACCGAAGAGAAATATTGGTTCAATGCTTCACCAATCTCCTCCGGTTCCACACATAACTTCCCTCTGCCATCTATAACTGGCCCTAAACTTGCCCTAACCAACCTTCTGTTCTTGACATACCTATAGAACGCCTTAGGATTCTCTTTAACCCTATCCGCCAAAGTCTTCTCATGTCCCCTTTTAGCCCTTCTAAGCTCGCTCTTCAACTCCCTCTTAGCCAATCTAAAGCTTTCTAGTGCACTACCCGAGTGCTCACGTCTCATCCGAACATAAGCCTCCTTTTTCTTTTTAACCAACAAAGAAACTTTTTTGGTGCACCACGGTTCCCTAGCCCTACCAATTCCTCCTTGCCTGACAGGGACATACCTATCACAGACTCGCAGTAGCTGCTCCTTGAAAAAACTCCACATGTCGGACGTTCCCAGTCCCTGTAATCTCCTAGTCCAACCTATGTTTCCTAATTCTCTCCTAATAGCCTCATAATTACCCTTCCCCCAGCTAAAACCACTGGCCCGAGGTTCATGCCTATCCCTTTCCATCACTAAGGTGAACGTAACCGAATTGTGGTCACTATCACCAAAATGCACACCAACTTCCAAGTCTAGCACCTGGTCTGGCTCATTTCCCAGCACCAGATCCAATATAGCCTCACCTCTAGTTGGCCTGTCTACATACTGAGTCAAAAAACCTTCCTGCACGCTTTGAACAAAAACTGACCCCTCTAACGAGCTAGAGCTATAACAATTCCAGTCAATATTAGTCAAGTTAAAATCCCCCATAACAATTGCCCTATTACTTTCACTCCTAAGCAGGATTGACTCCGCAATCCTTTCCTCAACCTCTCTAGAACTTTTAGGAGGTCTATAAAAGACTCCCAACAGGGTGACCTCTCCTCTCCTATTTCTAATCTCCGCCCATACTACCTCAACAGATAAGTCCTCATCAAACCTCCTCTCTGACACTGTGATACAATCTCTGACCAATAATGCTACCCCTCCCCCTCTTCTACCTCCTTCCCTACTTCGACTAAAACATTTGAACCCCGGGACCTGCAGCATCCATTCCTGCCCCTGCTCTATCCATGTCTCTGAAATAGCCACAACATCGAAGTCCCAGGTACTGATCCACGCTGCAAGTTCACCCACTTTATTGCGAATACTCCTGGCATTGAAGTATACACATTTCAAACCCTGCTCCACCCCACCTCTGCAATGCCGTGCATTGCAGTCCCCATCCATGCATCCCTCACTTTCAGCCCCACTACTCAGGATCCCTCCCCCCCCCCGAATCAGTTTAAACCTCCCTGCATGGCCTTAGCAAATTTACCCCCCAGGATATTGGTCCCCTTCTGATTAAGGTGTAGACCATCCTTCTCATAGAGGTCACACCTTCCCCAGTACGAGCCCCAATTGCTTAAGTACCTGAACCCCTCCCTCCTGCACCATCCCCTCAGCCATGAATTCAAACCTTCCCTCTCCCTATTCCTCTCTAAACTATCCCGTGGTACAGGCAAGAGTCCAGAGATAACCACTCTGTCAGTCTTGGCCTTTAGTTTCCACCCCAACTCCATAAATCCCTGCCTAATATCCCCTTCCCCTATCCTCCCTATGTCGTGTGTCCCCACATGTACAATAACTTGTGGTTTATCTCCCTCCCCCCTAAGAGTCCTGAATACCCTGTCAGACACATCCCGGACCCCAGCCCCTGGTAGGCAACACACCAACCCTGAGTCCCTACCTTTAGTTCCGACCCTCCTATCTGTCCCCTTAATTGTGGAGTCCCCAATCACAAGGCCCAGTCTTTTACAGCCCCTAACCACCTGAGCTTTCTCACTCGGCTCACCCCCAGAGATCTGCTCTCTATGCTCAGTTGATTCCTCCTCAACTGTAGCCTCCAGCACCGAAAACCTATTATGGAGGGGAACCGCCCCAGGGGATTGTCTTCCCGATTGCTTCTTACCCCTCCTCCTGGCATTGACCCAAGCCTCATTTCTAGGAGTTACTATTTCTCTATAACTCCTATCAACTTCCACCTCCGCCTCCCGAATTATGCGGAGTTCCTCTACCTCCCCCTCCAGCTCCTTTACACGCTCCTCCAGAAGCTGCAATCTAATGCACTTCTTACAACTAAAATCTCCTGAAACACTACTGGATTTCCTCACCACATACATCCCACAGGAGATGCAGCATACTGCCTGAACTGCCATCCCTGAAGCCATTACCAGCAAGAAAAAAAGAAAACAAAAAACTTCCCCACACTTCCCCAACTGTCACTCTCCACTGCAGCCCGAGCAACACTCCCTCACTGAGACACCAACTGTCACACTCTACTGCAGCCCGAGCAGCACTCCCACAGTGAGACACCAACTGTCACACTCTACTGCAGCCCGAGCAGCACTCCCACAGTGAGACACCAACTGTCACACTCTACTGCAGCCCGAGCAGCACTCCCTCACTGAGACACCAACTGTAGAGTGATCCTTGGGGATTGTGTCACTATTTAGAGTGATCCTTGGGGATTGTGTCATTATTTCGAGTGATCCTTGGGGATTGTGTCACTATTTAGAGTGATCCTTGGGGATTGTGTCACGATTTAGAGTGTTCCTTGGGATTGTGTCACTATTTAGTGTTATCCTTGTGGGGTTGTGTCTCTATTGAGAGTGATCCTTGGGGATTGTGTCACTATATTGAGTGATCCTTGGGAATTGTTTCATTATTTTTAGTGTCCTTGGGGATTGTATCACTATTTAGAGTGATCCTTGTGGATTGTATCACTATTTAGAGTGATCCTTGGGGATTGTGTCACTATTTAGAGTGATCCTTGGGGATTGTGTCTCTATTGAGATTGATCCTTGGGGATTGTGTCACTATTTAGAGTGATCCTTGTGGATTGTGTCATGATTTAGAGTGATCCTTGGGGATTGTGTCATTATTTAGAGTTATACTTGGGTATTGTGTCACTATTTAGAGTGATCCTTGGGGATTGTGTCACGATTTAGAGTGATCCTTGGGGATTGTGTCACTATTTAGAGTGATCCTTGGGGATTGTGTCACTATTTAGAGTGATCCTTGGGGATTGAGTCACAATTGAAAGTAATCCTTGGGAATTGTGTCACTATTTAGAGTGATCCTTGGGGACTGTGTCACTATTTAGAGTGATCCTTGGGGATTGTGTCACTATTTAGAGTGATCCTTGGGGATTGTGTCACTATTTAGAGTGATCCTTGGGGATTGTGTCACGATTTAGAGTGATCCTTGTGGATTGTGTCACTATTTAGAGTGATACTTGGGAATTGTGTCACTATTTCGAGTGATCCTTGGGGATTGTGTCACTATTTAGAGTGATCCTTGGGGATTGAGTCACAATTGAGAGTAATGCTTGGGAATTGTGTCACTATTTAGAGTGATCCTTGGGGATTGTGTCACTATTTAGAGTGATCCTTGTGGATTGTGTCACTATTTAGAGTGATCCTTGGGGATCCTATAGTTATTTGGAGAGTAATGAATTGATAGGTGATAGTCAGCATGGTTTTGTGGCAGGTAGGTCGTGCCTTACTAACCTTATTGAGTTTTTTGAGAAAGTGACCAAGGAGGTGGATGGGGGCAAGGCAGTGGACGTGGTATATATGGATTTTAGTAAGGCGTTTGATAAGGTTCACCATGGTAGGCTTCTGCAGAAAATGCAGATGTATGGGATTGGGGGTGATCTAGGAAATTGGATCAGGAATTGGCTAGCGGATAGGAAACAGAGGGTGGTGGTTGATAGTAAATATTCATCATGGAGTGCGGTTACAAGTGGTGTACCTCAGGGATCTGTTTTGGGGCCACTGCTGTTTGTAATATTTATTAATGATCTGGATGAGGGTATAGTTGGGTGGATTAGCAAATTTGCTGATGACACCAAAGTCGGTGATGTGGTAGACAGTGAGGAAGGGTGTCGTAGTCTGCAGGAAGACTTAGACAGGTTGCAAAGTTGGGCCGAGAGGTGGCGGATGGAGTTTAATGAGGAGAAGTGTGAGGTAATTCACTTTGGTAGGAATAACAGATGTGTTGAGTATAGGGCTAACGGGAGGACTTTGAATAGTGTGGAGGAGCAGAGGGATCTAGGTGTATGTGTGCATAGATCCCTGAAAGTTGGGAATCAAGTAGATAAGGTTGTTAAGAAGGCATATGGTGTCTTGGCGTTTATTGGTAGGGGGATTGAATTTAGGAGTCGTAGCGTTATGTTGCAACTGTACACAACTCTGGTGCGGCCGCACTTGGAGTACTGTGTGCAGTTCTGGTCCCCACATTACAGGAAGGATGTGGAGGCTTTGGAGAGGGTGCAGAGGAGGTTTACCAGGATGTTGCCTGGTATGGAGGGGAGATCCTATGAGGAGAGGCTGAGGGATTTGGGATTGTTTTCGCTGGAAAGGCGGCGGCTAAGAGGGGATCTTATTGAAACATATAAGATGATTAGAGGTTTAGATAGGGTGGATAGTGATAGCCTTTTTCCTCTGATGGAGAAATCCAGCACGAGGGGGCATGGCTTTAAATTGAGGGGGGGTAGTTATAGAACCGATGTCAGGGGTAGGTTCTTTACCCAGAGGGTGGTGAGGGATTGGAATGCCCTGCCAGCATCAGTAGTAAATGCGCCTAGTTTGGGGGCGTTTAAGAGATCCGTAGATAGGTTCATGGACGAAAAGAAATTGGTTTAGGTTGGAGGGTCACAGTTTTTTTTTAACTGGTCGGTGCAACATCGTGGGCCGAAGGGCCTGTTCTGCGCTGTAATGTTCTATGTTCTATGTTCTATGATTGTGTCACTATTTAGAGTGATCCTTGGGGATTGTGTTAGTATTTCGTGTGATCCTTGGGGATTGTGTCACTATTTAGAGTGATCCTTGTGGATTGTGTCACTATTTAGATTGATCCTTGGGTATTGTGTCACTATTTAGAGTGATCCGTGGGCATTGTTTTAGTATTTAGAGTGATCCTTGGGTATTGTGTCACTATTTAGAGTGTCCCTTGGGATTGTGTCACTATTTAGAGTTATCCTTGGGGGATTGTGTCTCTATTGAGAGTGATCCTTGGGGATTGTGTCACTATTTAGAGTGATCCTTGGGGATTGTGTCTCTATTGAGAGTGATCCTTGGGGATTGTGTCATTATTTAGAGTGATCCTTTGGGATTGTGTCACTATTTAGAGTGATCCGAGGGGATTGTGTCACTATTTAGAATGATCCTTTGGGATTGTGTCACTATTTAGAGTAGTCCTTGGGGGATTGTGTCTCTATTGAGAGTGATCCTTGGGGATTGTGTCACTACATTGAGTGATCCTTGGGAATTGTTTCATTATTTAGAGTGTCCTTGGGGATTGTATCACTATTTAGAGTGATGCTTGGGGATTGTGTCTCTATTGAGAGTAATCCTTGGGGATTGTGTCACTATTTAGAGTGATCCTTGTGGATTGTGTCATTATTTAGAGTGATCCTTGGCGATTGTGTCAGTATTTAGAGTGATCCCTGGGTATTCTGTCACTATTTAGAGTGATCCTTGGGAATTGTGTCACGATTTAGAGTGATTCTTGGGGATTGTGTCACTATTTAGAGTGATACTTGGGAATTGTGTCAATATTTCGAGTGATCCTTGGGGATTGTGTCACTATTTAGAGTGATCCTTGGGGATTGAGTCACAATTGAGAGTAATCCTTGGGAATTGTGTCACTATTTAGAGTGATCCTTGGGGATTGTGTCACTATTTAGAGTGATCCTTGGGGATAGTGTCTCTATTGAGAGTGATCCTTGGGGATTGTGTCACTATTTAGAGTGATCCTTGTGGATTGTGTCATTATTTAGAGTGATCCTTGGTGATTGTGTCAGTATTTAGAGTGATCCTTGTGTATTGTGTCACTATTTAGAGTGATCCTTGTGGATTGTGTCACGATTTAGAGTGATCCTTGGGGATTGTGTTACTATTTAGAGTGATACTTGGGAATTGTGTCACAATTGAGAGTTATCCTTGGGAATTGTGTCACTATTTAGAGTGATCCTTGGGGACTGTGCCACTATTTAGAGTGATCCTTGGGGATTGTGTCACTATTTAGAGTGATCCTTGGGGATTGTGTCACTATTTAGAGTGATCCTTGGGGATTGTGTCACGATTCAGAGTGATCCTTGGGGATTGTGTCACTATTTAGAGTGATACTTGGGAATTGTGTCACTATTTCGAGTGATCCTTGGGGATTGTGTCACTATTTAGAGTGATCCTTGGGGATTGAGTCACAATTGAGAGTAATCCTTTGGAATTGTGTCACTATTTAGCGTGATCCTTGGGGATTGTGTCACTATTTAGAGTGATCCTTGGGGATTGTGTTAGTATTTCGTGTGATCCATGGGGATTGTGTCACTATTTAGAGTGATCCTTGGGTATTGTGTCACTATTTAGAGTGATCCTTGGGCATTGTGTTAGTATTTAGAGTGATCCTTGGGGATTGTGTCACTATTTAGAGTGTTCCTTGGGATTGTGTCACTATTTAGAGTTATCCTTGGGGGATTGTGTCTCTATTGAGAGTGATCCTTGGGGATTGTGTCACTATTTAGAGTGATCCTTGGGTATTGTGTCTCTATTGGGAGTGATCCTTGGGGATTGTGTCATTATTTAGAGTGATCCTTGGGGATTGTGTCACTCTTTAGAGTGATCCTTGGGGATTGTGTCACTATTTAGAGTGATCCTTTGGGATTGTGTCTCTATTTAGAGTTATCCTTGGGGGATTGTGTCTCTATTGAGAGTGATCCTTGGGGATTGCGTCACTATATTGAGTGGTCCTTAGGAATTGTGTCATTATATAGAGTGTCCTTGGGGATTGTATCACTATTTAGAGTGATCCTTGTGGATTGTATCACTATTTAGAGTGATCCTTGGGGATTGTGTCACTATTTAGAGTGATACTTGGGGATTGTGTCTCTATTGAGAGTGATCCTTGGGGATTGTGTCACTATTTAGAGTGATCCTTGTGGATTGTGTCATTATTTAGAGTGATCCTTGGGGATTGTGTCAGTATTTAGAGTGATCCTTGGGTATTGTGTCACTATTTAGAGTGATCCTTGGGGATTGTGTCACGATTTAGAGTGATCCTTGGGGATTGTGTCACTATTTAGAGTGATACTTGGGAATTGTGTCACTATTTAGAGTGATCCTTGGGGATTGTGTAACTATTTGTAGAGATCCTTGGGGATTGTGTCACTATTTAGAGTGATCCTTGGGGATTGTGTCACTATTTAGAGTGATCCTTGGGGATTGTGTCACTATTTAGAGTGATCCTTTGGGATTGTGACACTATTTAGAGTGATCCTTGGGTATTGTGTCACTATTTAGAGTGATCCTTGTGGATTGTGTCACGATTTAGAGTGATCCTTGGGGATTGTGTTACTATTTAGAGTGATACTTGGGAATTGTGTCACTATTTGTAGAGATCCTTGGGGATTGTGTCACTATTTAGAGTGATCCTTGGGGATTGTGTCACTATTTAGAGTGATACTTGGGAATTGTGTCACTATTTAGAGTGATCCTTGGGGATTGTGTAACTATTTGTAGAGATCCTTGGGGATTGTGTCACTATTTAGAGTGATCCTTGGGGATTGTGTCACTATTTAGAGTGATCCTTGGGGATTGTGTCACTATTTAGAGTGATCCTTTGGGATTGTGACACTATTTAGAGTGATCCTTGGGTATTGTGTCACTATTTAGAGTGATCCTTGTGGATTGTGTCACGATTTAGAGTGATCCTTGGGGATTGTGTTACTATTTAGAGTGATACTTGGGAATTGTGTCACTATTTCGAGTGATCCTTGGTATTGTGTCACTATTTAGAGTGATCCTTGGGGATTGAGTCACAATTGAAAGTAATCCTAGGGAATTGTGTCACTACTTAGAGTGATCCTTGGGGACTGTGTCACTATTTAGAGTGATCCTTGGGGATTGTGTCACTATTTAGAGTGATACTTGGGAATTGTGTCACTATTTAGAGTGATCCTTGGGGATTGTGTAACTATTTGTAGAGATCCTTGGGGATTGTTTCACTATTTAGAGTGATCCTTGGGGATTGTGTCACTATTTAGAGTGATCCTTGGGTATTGTGTCACTATTTAGAGTGATCCTTTGGGATTGTGTCACTATTTAGAGTGATCCTTGGGTATTGTGTCACTATTTAGAGTGATCCTTGTGGATTGTGTCACGATTTAGAGTGATCCTTGGGAATTGTGTTACTATTTAGAGTGATACTTGGGAATTGTGTCACTATTTCGAGTGATCCTTGGGGATTGTGTCACTATTTAGGGTGATCCTTGGGGATTGAGTCACAATTGAGAGTAATCATTTGGAATTGTGTCACTATTTAGAGTGATCCTTGGGGATTGTGTCACTATTTAGTGTGATCCTTGTGGATTGTGTCACTATTTAGAGTGGTCCTTGGGGATTGTGTCACTATTTAGAGTGATCGTTGGGGATTGTGTTAGTACTTCGTGTGATCCATGGGGATTGTGTCACTATTTAGAGTGATCCTTGGGTATTGTGTCACTATTTAGAGTGATCCTTGGGCATAATGTTAGTATTTAGAGTGATCCTTGGGGATTGTGTCACTATTTAGATTGTTCCTTGGGATTGTGTCACTATTTAGAGTTATCCTTGGGGGATTGTGTCTCTATTGAGAGTGATCCTTCGGGATTGTGTAACTATTTAGAGTGATCCATGGGGATTGTGTCTCTATTGGGAGTGATCCTTGGGGATTGTGTCATTATTTAGTGTGATCCTTGGGGATTGTGTCACTCTTTAGAGTGATCCTTGGGGATTCTGTCACTATTTAGAGTGATCCTTTGGGATTGTGTCAATATTTAGAGTGATCCTTGGGTATTGTGTCACTATTTAGAGTGATCCTTGTGGGTTGTGTCATTATTTAGAGTGATCCTTGGGCATTGTGTCACTATTTAGAGTGTTCCTTGGGATTGTGTCACTATTTAGAGTTATCCTTGGGGGATTGTGTCTCTATTGAGAGTGATCCTTGGGGATTGCGTCACTATATTGAGTGGTCCTTGGGAATTGTGTCATTATATAGAGTGTCCTTGGGGATTGTATCACTATTTAGAGTGATCCTTGTGGATTGTATCACTATTTAGAGTGATCCTTGGGGATTGTGTCACTATTTAGAGTGATCCTTGGGGATTGTGTCTCTATTGAGAGTGATCCTTGGGGATTGTGTCACTATTTAGAGTGATCCTTGTGGATTGTATCACTATTTAGAGTGATCCTTGGGGATTGTGTCACGATTTAGAGTGATCCTTGTGGATTGTGTCACTATTTAGAGTGATACTTGGGAATTGTGTCACTATTTCGAGTGATCCTTGGGGATTGTGTCACTATTTAGAGTGATCCTTGGGGATTGAGTCACAATTGAGAGTAATGCTTGGGAATTGTGTCACTATTTAGAGTGATCCTTGGGGATTGTGCTAGTATTTCGTGTGATCCTTGGGGATTGTGTCACTATTTAGAGTGATCCTTGTGGATTGTGTCACTATTTAGATTGATCCTTGGGTATTGTGTCACTATTTAGAGTGATCCGTGGGCATTGTTTTAGTATTTAGAGTGATCCTTGTGGATTGTGTCACTATTTAGATTGATCCTTGGGTATTGTGTCACTATTTAGAGTGATCCGTGGGCATTGTTTTAGTATTTAGAGTGATCCTTGGGGATTGTGTCACTATTTAGAGTGTCCCTTGGGATTGTGTCACTATTTAGAGTTATCCTTGGGGGATTGTGTCTCTATTGAGAGTGATCCTTGGGGATTGTGTCACTATTTAGAGTGATCCTTGGGGATTGTGTCTCTATTGAGAGTGATCCTTGGGGATTGTGTCATTATTTAGAGTGATCCTTTGGGATTGTGTCACTATTTAGAGTGATCCGAGGGGATTGTGTCACTATTTAGAATGATCCTTTGGGATTGTGTCACTATTTAGAGTAGTCCTTGGGGGATTGTGTCTCTATTGAGAGTGATCCTTGGGGATTGTGTCACTACATTGAGTGATCCTTGGGAATTGTTTCATTATTTAGAGTGTCCTTGGGGATTGTATCACTATTTAGAGTGATGCTTGGGGATTGTGTCTCTATTGAGAGTAATCCTTGGGGATTGTGTCACTATTTAGAGTGATCCTTGTGGATTGTGTCATTATTTAGAGTGATCCTTGGCGATTGTGTCAGTATTTAGAGTGATCCCTGGGTATTCTGTCACTATTTAGAGTGATCCTTGGGAATTGTGTCACGATTTAGAGTGATTCTTGGGGATTGTGTCACTATTTAGAGTGATACTTGGGAATTGTGTCACTATTTCGAGTGATCCTTGGGGATTGTGTCACTATTTAGAGTGATCCTTGGGGATTGAGTCACAATTGAGAGTAATCCTTGGGAATTGTGTCACTATTTAGAGTGATCCTTGGGGATTGTGTCACTATTTAGAGTGATCCTTGGGGATAGTGTCTCTATTGAGAGTGATCCTTGGGGATTGTGTCACTATTTAGAGTGATCCTTGTGGATTGTGTCATTATTTAGAGTGATCCTTGGTGATTGTGTCAGTATTTAGAGTGATCCTTGTGTATTGTGTCACTATTTAGAGTGATCCTTGTGGATTGTGTCACGATTTAGAGTGATCCTTGGGGATTGTGTTACTATTTAGAGTGATACTTGGGAATTGTGTCACAATTGAGAGTTATCCTTGGGAATTGTGTCACTATTTAGAGTGATCCTTGGGGACTGTGCCACTATTTAGAGTGATCCTTGGGGATTGTGTCACTATTTAGAGTGATCCTTGGGGATTGTGTCACTATTTAGAGTGATCCTTGGGGATTGTGTCACGATTCAGAGTGATCCTTGAGGATTGTGTCACTATTTAGAGTGATACTTGGGAATTGTGTCACTATTTCGAGTGATCCTTGGGGATTGTGTCACTATTTAGAGTGATCCTTGGGGATTGAGTCACAATTGAGAGTAATCCTTTGGAATTGTGTCACTATTTAGAGTGATCCTTGGGGATTGTGTCACTATTTAGAGTGATCCTTGGGGATTGTGTTAGTATTTCGTGTGATCCATGGGGATTGTGTCACTATTTAGAGTGATCCTTGGGTATTGTGTCACTATTTAGAGTGATCCTTGGGCATTGTGTTAGTATTTAGAGTGATCCTTGGGGATTGTGTCACTATTTAGAGTGTTCCTTGGGATTGTGTCACTATTTAGAGTTATCCTTGGGGGATTGTGTCTCTATTGAGAGTGATCCTTGGGGATTGTGTCACTATTTAGAGTGATCCTTGGGTATTGTGTCTCTATTGGGAGTGATCCTTGGGGATTGTGTCATTATTTAGAGTGATCCTTGGGGATTGTGTCACTCTTTAGAGTGATCCTTGGGGATTGTGTCACTATTTAGAGTGATCCTTTGGGATTGTGTCTCTATTTAGAGTGTTCCTTGGGATTGTGTCACTATTTAGAGTTATCCTTGGGGGATTGTGTCTCTATTGAGAGTGATCCTTGGGGATTGCGTCACTATATTGAGTGGTCCTTAGGAATTGTGTCATTATATAGAGTGTCCTTGGGGATTGTATCACTATTTAGAGTGATCCTTGTGGATTGTATCACTATTTAGAGTGATCCTTGGGGATTGTGTCACTATTTAGAGTGATACTTGGGGATTGTGTCTCTATTGAGAGTGATCCTTGGGGATTGTGTCACTATTTAGAGTGATCCTTGTGGATTGTGTCATTATTTAGAGTGATCCTTGGGGATTGTGTCAGTATTTAGAGTGATCCTTGGGTATTGTGTCACTATTTAGAGTGATCCTTGGGGATTGTGTCACGATTTAGAGTGATCCTTGGGGATTGTGTCACTATTTAGAGTGATACTTGGGAATTGTGTCACTATTTAGAGTGATCCTTGGGGATTGTGTCACTATTTAGAGTGATCCTTGGGGATTGAGTCACAATTGAGAGTAATGCTTGGGAATTGTGTCACTATTTAGAGTGATCCTTGGGGATTGTGTCACTATTTAGAGTGATCCTTGTGGATTGTGTCACTATTTAGAGTGATCCTTGGGGATTGTGTCACTATTTAGAGTGATCCTTGGGGATTGTGTTAGTATTTCGTGTGATCCTTGGGGATTGTGTCACTATTTAGGGTGATCCTTGTGGATTGTGTCACTATTTAGATTGATCCTTGGGTATTGTGTCACTATTTAGAGTGATCCGTGGGCATTGTTTTAGTATTTAGAGTGATCCTTGGGGATTGTGTCACTATTTAGAGTGTCCCTTGGGATTGTGTCACTATTTAGAGTTATCCTTGGGGGATTGTGTCTCTATTGAGAGTGATCCTTGGGGATTGTGTCACTATTTAGAGTGATCCTTGGGGATTGTGTCTCTATTGAGAGTGATCCTTGGGGATTGTGTCATTATTTAGAGTGATCCTTTGGGATTGTGTCACTATTTAGAGTGATCCGAGGGGATTGTGTCACTATTTAGAATGATCCTTTGGGATTGTGTCACTATTTAGAGTAGTCCTTGGGGGATTGTGTCTCTATTGAGAGTGATCCTTGGGGATTGTGTCACTACATTGAGTGATCCTTGGGAATTGTTTCATTATTTAGAGTGTCCTTGGGGATTGTATCACTATTTAGAGTGATGCTTGGGGATTGTGTCTCTATTGAGAGTAATCCTTGGGGATTGTGTCACTATTTAGAGTGATCCTTGTGGATTGTGTCATTATTTAGAGTGATCCTTGGCGATTGTGTCAGTATTTAGAGTGATCCCTGGGTATTCTGTCACTATTTAGAGTGATCCTTGGGAATTGTGTCACGATTTAGAGTGATTCTTGGGGATTGTGTCACTATTTAGAGTGATACTTGGGAATTGTGTCAATATTTCGAGTGATCCTTGGGGATTGTGTCACTATTTAGAGTGATCCTTGGGGATTGAGTCACAATTGAGAGTAATCCTTGGGAATTGTGTCACTATTTAGAGTGATCCTTGGGGATTGTGTCACTATTTAGAGTGATCCTTGGGGATAGTGTCTCTATTGAGAGTGATCCTTGGGGATTGTGTCACTATTTAGAGTGATCCTTGGGGATTGAGTCATTATTTAGAGTGATCCTTGGTGATTGTGTCAGTATTTAGAGTGATCCTTGTGTATTGTGTCACTATTTAGAGTGATCCTTGTGGATTGTGTCACGATTTAGAGTGATCCTTGGGGATTGTGTTACTATTTAGAGTGATACTTGGGAATTGTGTCACAATTGAGAGTTATCCTTGGGAATTGTGTCACTATTTAGAGTGATCCTTGGGGACTGTGCCACTATTTAGAGTGATCCTTGGGGATTGTGTCACTATTTAGAGTGATCCTTGGGCATTGTGTTAGTATTTAGAGTGATCCTTGGGGATTGTGTCACTATTTAGAGTGTTCCTTGGGATTGTGTCACTATTTAGAGTTATCCTTGGGGGATTGTGTCTCTATTGAGAGTGATCCTTGGGGATTGTGTCACTATTTAGAGTGATCCTTGGGTATTGTGTCTCTATTGGGAGTGATCCTTGGGGATTGTGTCATTATTTAGAGTGATCCTTGGGGATTGTGTCACTCTTTAGAGTGATCCTTGGGGATTGTGTCACTATTTAGAGTGATCCTTTGGGATTGTGTCTCTATTTAGAGTGTTCCTTGGGATTGTGTCACTATTTAGAGTTATCCTTGGGGGATTGTGTCTCTATTGAGAGTGATCCTTGGGGATTGCGTCACTATATTGAGTGGTCCTTAGGAATTGTGTCATTATATAGAGTGTCCTTGGGGATTGTATCACTATTTAGAGTGATCCTTGTGGATTGTATCACTATTTAGAGTGATCCTTGGGGATTGTGTCACTATTTAGAGTGATACTTGGGGATTGTGTCTCTATTGAGAGTGATCCTTGGGGATTGTGTCACTATTTAGAGTGATCCTTGTGGATTGTGTCATTATTTAGAGTGATCCTTGGGGATTGTGTCAGTATTTAGAGTGATCCTTGGGTATTGTGTCACTATTTAGAGTGATCCTTGGGGATTGTGTCACGATTTAGAGTGATCCTTGGGGATTGTGTCACTATTTAGAGTGATACTTGGGAATTGTGTCACTATTTAGAGTGATCCTTGGGGATTGTGTCACTATTTAGAGTGATCCTTGGGGATTGAGTCACAATTGAGAGTAATGCTTGGGAATTGTGTCACTATTTAGAGTGATCCTTGGGGATTGTGTCACTATTTAGAGTGATCCTTGTGGATTGTGTCACTATTTAGAGTGATCCTTGGGGATTGTGTCACTATTTAGAGTGATCCTTGGGGATTGTGTTAGTATTTCGTGTGATCCTTGGGGATTGTGTCACTATTTAGAGTGATCCTTGTGGATTGTGTCACTATTTAGATTGATCCTTGGGTATTGTGTCACTATTTAGAGTGATCCGTGGGCATTGTTTTAGTATTTAGAGTGATCCTTGGGGATTGTGTCACTATTTAGAGTGTCCCTTGGGATTGTGTCACTATTTAGAGTTATCCTTGGGGGATTGTGTCTCTATTGAGAGTGATCCTTGGGGATTGTGTCACTATTTAGAGTGATCCTTGGGGATTGTGTCTCTATTGAGAGTGATCCTTGGGGATTGTGTCATTATTTAGAGTGATCCTTTGGGATTGTGTCACTATTTAGAGTGATCCGAGGGGATTGTGTCACTATTTAGAATGATCCTTTGGGATTGTGTCACTATTTAGAGTAGTCCTTGGGGGATTGTGTCTCTATTGAGAGTGATCCTTGGGGATTGTGTCACTACATTGAGTGATCCTTGGGAATTGTTTCATTATTTAGAGTGTCCTTGGGGATTGTATCACTATTTAGAGTGATGCTTGGGGATTGTGTCTCTATTGAGAGTAATCCTTGGGGATTGTGTCACTATTTAGAGTGATCCTTGTGGATTGTGTCATTATTTAGAGTGATCCTTGGCGATTGTGTCAGTATTTAGAGTGATCCCTGGGTATTCTGTCACTATTTAGAGTGATCCTTGGGAATTGTGTCACGATTTAGAGTGATTCTTGGGGATTGTGTCACTATTTAGAGTGATACTTGGGAATTGTGTCAATATTTCGAGTGATCCTTGGGGATTGTGTCACTATTTAGAGTGATCCTTGGGGATTGAGTCACAATTGAGAGTAATGCTTGGGAATTGTGTCACTATTTAGAGTGATCCTTGGGGATTGTGTCACTATTTAGAGTGATCCTTGTGGATTGTGTCACTATTTAGAGTGATCCTTGGGGATTGTGTCACTATTTAGAGTGATCCTTGGGGATTGTGTTAGTATTTCGTGTGATCCTTGGGGATTGTGTCACTATTTAGAGTGATCCTTGTGGATTGTGTCACTATTTAGATTGATCCTTGGGTATTGTGTCACTATTTAGAGTGATCCGTGGGCATTGTTTTAGTATTTAGAGTGATCCTTGGGGATTGTGTCACTATTTAGAGTGTCCCTTGGGATTGTGTCACTATTTAGAGTTATCCTTGGGGGATTGTGTCTCTATTGAGAGTGATCCTTGGGGATTGTGTCACTATTTAGAGTGATCCTTGGGGATTGTGTCTCTATTGAGAGTGATCCTTGGGGATTGTGTCATTATTTAGAGTGATCCTTTGGGATTGTGTCACTATTTAGAGTGATCCGAGGGGATTGTGTCACTATTTAGAATGATCCTTTGGGATTGTGTCACTATTTAGAGTAGTCCTTGGGGGATTGTGTCTCTATTGAGAGTGATCCTTGGGGATTGTGTCACTACATTGAGTGATCCTTGGGAATTGTTTCATTATTTAGAGTGTCCTTGGGGATTGTATCACTATTTAGAGTGATGCTTGGGGATTGTGTCTCTATTGAGAGTAATCCTTGGGGATTGTGTCACTATTTAGAGTGATCCTTGTGGATTGTGTCATTATTTAGAGTGATCCTTGGCGATTGTGTCAGTATTTAGAGTGATCCCTGGGTATTCTGTCACTATTTAGAGTGATCCTTGGGAATTGTGTCACGATTTAGAGTGATTCTTGGGGATTGTGTCACTATTTAGAGTGATACTTGGGAATTGTGTCAATATTTCGAGTGATCCTTGGGGATTGTGTCACTATTTAGAGTGATCCTTGGGGATTGAGTCACAATTGAGAGTAATCCTTGGGAATTGTGTCACTATTTAGAGTGATCCTTGGGGATTGTGTCACTATTTAGAGTGATCCTTGGGGATAGTGTCTCTATTGAGAGTGATCCTTGGGGATTGTGTCACTATTTAGAGTGATCCTTGGGGATTGAGTCATTATTTAGAGTGATCCTTGGTGATTGTGTCAGTATTTAGAGTGATCCTTGTGTATTGTGTCACTATTTAGAGTGATCCTTGTGGATTGTGTCACGATTTAGAGTGATCCTTGGGGATTGTGTTACTATTTAGAGTGATACTTGGGAATTGTGTCACAATTGAGAGTTATCCTTGGGAATTGTGTCACTATTTAGAGTGATCCTTGGGGACTGTGCCACTATTTAGAGTGATCCTTGGGGATTGTGTCACTATTTAGAGTGATCCTTGGGCATTGTGTTAGTATTTAGAGTGATCCTTGGGGATTGTGTCACTATTTAGAGTGTTCCTTGGGATTGTGTCACTATTTAGAGTTATCCTTGGGGGATTGTGTCTCTATTGAGAGTGATCCTTGGGGATTGTGTCACTATTTAGAGTGATCCTTGGGTATTGTGTCTCTATTGGGAGTGATCCTTGGGGATTGTGTCATTATTTAGAGTGATCCTTGGGGATTGTGTCACTCTTTAGAGTGATCCTTGGGGATTGTGTCACTATTTAGAGTGATCCTTTGGGATTGTGTCTCTATTTAGAGTGTTCCTTG
The DNA here is from genome assembly GCF_964213995.1 of Mustelus asterias. Taxonomy (NCBI): domain Eukaryota; kingdom Metazoa; phylum Chordata; class Chondrichthyes; order Carcharhiniformes; family Triakidae; genus Mustelus; species Mustelus asterias. The sequence continues at coordinate 23,196 of NW_027592391.1, forward strand.
GGATTGTGTCACTATTTAGAGTTATCCTTGGGGGATTGTGTCTCTATTGAGAGTGATCCTTGGGGATTGCGTCACTATATTGAGTGGTCCTTAGGAATTGTGTCATTATATAGAGTGTCCTTGGGGATTGTATCACTATTTAGAGTGATCCTTGTGGATTGTATCACTATTTAGAGTGATCCTTGGGGATTGTGTCACTATTTAGAGTGATACTTGGGGATTGTGTCTCTATTGAGAGTGATCCTTGGGGATTGTGTCACTATTTAGAGTGATCCTTGTGGATTGTGTCATTATTTAGAGTGATCCTTGGGGATTGTGTCAGTATTTAGAGTGATCCTTGGGTATTGTGTCACTATTTAGAGTGATCCTTGGGGATTGTGTCACGATTTAGAGTGATCCTTGGGGATTGTGTCACTATTTAGAGTGATACTTGGGAATTGTGTCACTATTTAGAGTGATCCTTGGGGATTGTGTCACTATTTAGAGTGATCCTTGGGGATTGAGTCACAATTGAGAGTAATGCTTGGGAATTGTGTCACTATTTAGAGTGATCCTTGGGGATTGTGTCACTATTTAGAGTGATCCTTGTGGATTGTGTCACTATTTAGAGTGATCCTTGGGGATTGTGTCACTATTTAGAGTGATCCTTGGGGATTGTGTTAGTATTTCGTGTGATCCTTGGGGATTGTGTCACTATTTAGAGTGATCCTTGTGGATTGTGTCACTATTTAGATTGATCCTTGGGTATTGTGTCACTATTTAGAGTGATCCGTGGGCATTGTTTTAGTATTTAGAGTGATCCTTGGGGATTGTGTCACTATTTAGAGTGTCCCTTGGGATTGTGTCACTATTTAGAGTTATCCTTGGGGGATTGTGTCTCTATTGAGAGTGATCCTTGGGGATTGTGTCACTATTTAGAGTGATCCTTGGGGATTGTGTCTCTATTGAGAGTGATCCTTGGGGATTGTGTCATTATTTAGAGTGATCCTTTGGGATTGTGTCACTATTTAGAGTGATCCGAGGGGATTGTGTCACTATTTAGAATGATCCTTTGGGATTGTGTCACTATTTAGAGTAGTCCTTGGGGGATTGTGTCTCTATTGAGAGTGATCCTTGGGCATTGTTTTAGTATTTAGAGTGATCCTTGGGGATTGTGTCACTATTTAGAGTGTCCCTTGGGATTGTGTCACTATTTAGTGTTATCCTTGGGGGATTGTGTCTCTATTGAGAGTGATCCTTGGGGATTGTGTCACTATTTAGAGTGATCCTTGGGGATTGTGTCTCTATTGAGAGTGATCCTTGGGGATTGTGTCATTATTTAGAGTGATCCTTTGGGATTGTGTCACTATTTAGAGTGATCCGAGGGGATTGTGTCACTATTTAGAATGATCCTTTGGGATTGTGTCACTATTTAGAGTAGTCCTTGGGGGATTGTGTCTCTATTGAGAGTGATCCTTGGGGATTGTGTCACTACATTGAGTGATCCTTGGGAATTGTTTCATTATTTAGAGTGTCCTTGGGGATTGTATCACTATTTAGAGTGATGCTTGGGGATTGTGTCTCTATTGAGAGTAATCCTTGGGGATTGTGTCACTATTTAGAGTGATCCTTGTGGATTGTGTCATTATTTAGAGTGATCCTTGGCGATTGTGTCAGTATTTAGAGTGATCCCTGGGTATTCTGTCACTATTTAGAGTGATCCTTGGGAATTGTGTCACGATTTAGAGTGATTCTTGGGGATTGTGTCACTATTTAGAGTGATACTTGGGAATTGTGTCAATATTTCGAGTGATCCTTGGGGATTGTGTCACTATTTAGAGTGATCCTTGGGGATTGAGTCACAATTGAGAGTAATCCTTGGGAATTGTGTCACTATTTAGAGTGATCCTTGGGGATTGTGTCACTATTTAGAGTGATCCTTGGGGATAGTGTCTCTATTGAGAGTGATCCTTGGGGATTGTGTCACTATTTAGAGTGATCCTTGTGGATTGTGTCATTATTTAGAGTGATCCTTGGTGATTGTGTCAGTATTTAGAGTGATCCTTGTGTATTGTGTCACTATTTAGAGTGATCCTTGTGGATTGTGTCACGATTTAGAGTGATCCTTGGGGATTGTGTTACTATTTAGAGTGATACTTGGGAATTGTGTCACAATTGAGAGTTATCCTTGGGAATTGTGTCACTATTTAGAGTGATCCTTGGGGACTGTGCCACTATTTAGAGTGATCCTTGGGGATTGTGTCACTATTTAGAGTGATCCTTGGGGATTGTGTCACTATTTAGAGTGATCCTTGGGGATTGTGTCACGATTCAGAGTGATCCTTGGGGATTGTGTCACTATTTAGAGTGATACTTGGGAATTGTGTCACTATTTCGAGTGATCCTTGGGGATTGTGTCACTATTTAGAGTGATCCTTGGGGATTGAGTCACAATTGAGAGTTATCCTTTGGAATTGTGTCACTATTTAGCGTGATCCTTGGGGATTGTGTCACTATTTAGAGTGATCCTTGGGGATTGTGTTAGTATTTCGTGTGATCCATGGGGATTGTGTCACTATTTAGAGTGATCCTTGGGTATTGTGTCACTATTTAGAGTGATCCTTGGGCATTGTGTTAGTATTTAGAGTGATCCTTGGGGATTGTGTCACTATTTAGAGTGTTCCTTGGGATTGTGTCACTATTTAGAGTTATCCTTGGGGGATTGTGTCTCTATTGAGAGTGATCCTTGGGGATTGTGTCACTATTTAGAGTGATCCTTGGGTATTGTGTCTCTATTGGGAGTGATCCTTGGGGATTGTGTCATTATTTAGAGTGATCCTTGGGGATTGTGTCACTCTTTAGAGTGATCCTTGGGGATTGTGTCACTATTTAGAGTGATCCTTTGGGATTGTGTCTCTATTTAGAGTGTTCCTTGGGATTGTGTCACTATTTAGAGTTATCCTTGGGGGATTGTGTCTCTATTGAGAGTGATCCTTGGGGATTGCGTCACTATATTGAGTGGTCCTTAGGAATTGTGTCATTATATAGAGTGTCCTTGGGGATTGTATCACTATTTAGAGTGATCCTTGTGGATTGTATCACTATTTAGAGTGATCCTTGGGGATTGTGTCACTATTTAGAGTGATACTTGGGGATTGTGTCTCTATTGAGAGTGATCCTTGGGGATTGTGTCACTATTTAGAGTGATCCTTGTGGATTGTGTCATTATTTAGAGTGATCCTTGGGGATTGTGTCAGTATTTAGAGTGATCCTTGGGTATTGTGTCACTATTTAGAGTGATCCTTGGGGATTGTGTCACGATTTAGAGTGATCCTTGGGGATTGTGTCACTATTTAGAGTGATACTTGGGAATTGTGTCACTATTTAGAGTGATCCTTGGGGATTGTGTAACTATTTGTAGAGATCCTTGGGGATTGTGTCACTATTTAGAGTGATCCTTGGGGATTGTGTCACTATTTAGAGTGATCCTTGGGGATTGTGTCACTATTTAGAGTGATCCTTTGGGATTGTGACACTATTTAGAGTGATCCTTGGGTATTGTGTCACTATTTAGAGTGATCCTTGTGGATTGTGTCACGATTTAGAGTGATCCTTGGGGATTGTGTTACTATTTAGAGTGATACTTGGGAATTGTGTCACTATTTGTAGAGATCCTTGGGGATTGTGTCACTATTTAGAGTGATCCTTGGGGATTGTGTCACTATTTAGAGTGATACTTGGGAATTGTGTCACTATTTAGAGTGATCCTTGGGGATTGTGTAACTATTTGTAGAGATCCTTGGGGATTGTGTCACTATTTAGAGTGATCCTTGGGGATTGTGTCACTATTTAGAGTGATCCTTGGGGATTGTGTCACTATTTAGAGTGATCCTTTGGGATTGTGACACTATTTAGAGTGATCCTTGGGTATTGTGTCACTATTTAGAGTGATCCTTGTGGATTGTGTCACGATTTAGAGTGATCCTTGGGGATTGTGTTACTATTTAGAGTGATACTTGGGAATTGTGTCACTATTTCGAGTGATCCTTGGTATTGTGTCACTATTTAGAGTGATCCTTGGGGATTGAGTCACAATTGAAAGTAATCCTAGGGAATTGTGTCACAACTTAGAGTGATCCTTGGGGACTGTGTCACTATTTAGAGTGATCCTTGGGGATTGTGTCACTATTTAGAGTGATACTTGGGAATTGTGTCACTATTTAGAGTGATCCTTGGGGATTGTGTAACTATTTGTAGAGATCCTTGGGGATTGTTTCACTATTTAGAGTGATCCTTGGGGATTGTGTCACTATTTAGAGTGATCCTTGGGTATTGTGTCACTATTTAGAGTGATCCTTTGGGATTGTGTCACTATTTAGAGTGATCCTTGGGTATTGTGTCACTATTTAGAGTGATCCTTGTGGATTGTGTCACGATTTAGAGTGATCCTTGGGAATTGTGTTACTATTTAGAGTGATACTTGGGAATTGTGTCACTATTTCGAGTGATCCTTGGGGATTGTGTCACTATTTAGGGTGATCCTTGGGGATTGAGTCACAATTGAGAGTAATCATTTGGAATTGTGTCACTATTTAGAGTGATCCTTGGGGATTGTGTCACTATTTAGTGTGATCCTTGTGGATTGTGTCACTATTTAGAGTGGTCCTTGGGGATTGTGTCACTATTTAGAGTGATCCTTGGGGATTGTGTTAGTACTTCGTGTGATCCATGGGGATTGTGTCACTATTTAGAGTGATCCTTGGGTATTGTGTCACTATTTAGAGTGATCCTTGGGCATAATGTTAGTATTTAGAGTGATCCTTGGGGATTGTGTCACTATTTAGATTGTTCCTTGGGATTGTGTCACTATTTAGAGTTATCCTTGGGGGATTGTGTCTCTATTGAGAGTGATCCTTCGGGATTGTGTAACTATTTAGAGTGATCCATGGGGATTGTGTCTCTATTGGGAGTGATCCTTGGGGATTGTGTCATTATTTAGTGTGATCCTTGGGGATTGTGTCACTCTTTAGAGTGATCCTTGGGGATTCTGTCACTATTTAGAGTGATCCTTTGGGATTGTGTCAATATTTAGAGTGATCCTTGGGTATTGTGTCACTATTTAGAGTGATCCTTGTGGGTTGTGTCATTATTTAGAGTGATCCTTGGGCATTGTGTCACTATTTAGAGTGTTCCTTGGGATTGTGTCACTATTTAGAGTTATCCTTGGGGGATTGTGTCTCTATTGAGAGTGATCCTTGGGGATTGCGTCACTATATTGAGTGGTCCTTGAGAATTGTGTCATTATATAGAGTGTCCTTGGGGATTGTATCACTATTTAGAGTGATCATTGTGGATTGTATCACTATTTAGAGTGATACTTGGGAATTGTGTCACTATTTCGAGTGATCCTTGGGGATTGTGTCACTATTTAGAGTGATCCTTGGGGATTGAGTCACAATTGAGAGTAATGCTTGGGAATTGTGTCACTATTTAGAGTGATCCTTGGGGATTGTGTCACTATTTAGAGTGATCCTTGTGGATTGTGTCACTATTTAGAGTGATCCTTGGGGATTGTGTCACTATTTAGAGTGATCCTTGGGGATTGTGTTAGTATTTCGTGTGATCCTTGGGGATTGTGTCACTATTTAGAGTGATCCTTGTGGATTGTGTCACTATTTAGATTGATCCTTGGGTATTGTGTCACTATTTAGAGTGATCCGTGGGCATTGTTTTAGTATTTAGAGTGATCCTTGGGGATTGTGTCACTATTTAGAGTGTCCCTTGGGATTGTGTCACTATTTAGAGTTATCCTTGGGGGATTGTGTCTCTATTGAGAGTGATCCTTGGGGATTGTGTCACTATTTAGAGTGATCCTTGGGGATTGTGTCTCTATTGAGAGTGATCCTTGGGGATTGTGTCATTATTTAGAGTGATCCTTTGGGATTGTGTCACTATTTAGAGTGATCCGAGGGGATTGTGTCACTATTTAGAATGATCCTTTGGGATTGTGTCACTATTTAGAGTAGTCCTTGGGGGATTGTGTCTCTATTGAGAGTGATCCTTGGGGATTGTGTCACTACATTGAGTGATCCTTGGGAATTGTTTCATTATTTAGAGTGTCCTTGGGGATTGTATCACTATTTAGAGTGATGCTTGGGGATTGTGTCTCTATTGAGAGTAATCCTTGGGGATTGTGTCACTATTTAGAGTGATCCTTGTGGATTGTGTCATTATTTAGAGTGATCCTTGGCGATTGTGTCAGTATTTAGAGTGATCCCTGGGTATTCTGTCACTATTTAGAGTGATCCTTGGGAATTGTGTCACGATTTAGAGTGATTCTTGGGGATTGTGTCACTATTTAGAGTGATACTTGGGAATTGTGTCACTATTTCGAGTGATCCTTGGGGATTGTGTCACTATTTAGAGTGATCCTTGGGGATTGAGTCACAATTGAGAGTAATCCTTGGGAATTGTGTCACTATTTAGAGTGATCCTTGGGGATTGTGTCACTATTTAGAGTGATCCTTGGGGATAGTGTCTCTATTGAGAGTGATCCTTGGGGATTGTGTCACTATTTAGAGTGATCCTTGTGGATTGTGTCATTATTTAGAGTGATCCTTGGTGATTGTGTCAGTATTTAGAGTGATCCTTGTGTATTGTGTCACTATTTAGAGTGATCCTTGTGGATTGTGTCACGATTTAGAGTGATCCTTGGGGATTGTGTTACTATTTAGAGTGATACTTGGGAATTGTGTCACAATTGAGAGTTATCCTTGGGAATTGTGTCACTATTTAGAGTGATCCTTGGGGACTGTGCCACTATTTAGAGTGATCCTTGGGGATTGTGTCACTATTTAGAGTGATCCTTGGGGATTGTGTCACTATTTAGAGTGATCCTTGGGGATTGTGTCACGATTCAGAGTGATCCTTGAGGATTGTGTCACTATTTAGAGTGATACTTGGGAATTGTGTTACTATTTCGAGTGATCCTTGGGGATTGTGTCACTATTTAGAGTGATCCTTGGGGATTGAGTCACAATTGAGAGTAATCCTTTGGAATTGTGTCACTATTTAGAGTGATCCTTGGGGATTGTGTCACTATTTAGAGTGATCCTTGGGGATTGTGTTAGTATTTCGTGTGATCCATGGGGATTGTGTCACTATTTAGAGTGATCCTTGGGTATTGTGTCACTATTTAGAGTGATCCTTGGGCATTGTGTTAGTATTTAGAGTGATCCTTGGGGATTGTGTCACTATTTAGAGTGTTCCTTGGGATTGTGTCACTATTTAGAGTTATCCTTGGGGGATTGTGTCTCTATTGAGAGTGATCCTTGGGGATTGTGTCACTATTTAGAGTGATCCTTGGGTATTGTGTCTCTATTGGGAGTGATCCTTGGGGATTGTGTCATTATTTAGAGTGATCCTTGGGGATTGTGTCACTCTTTAGAGTGATCCTTGGGGATTGTGTCACTATTTAGAGTGATCCTTTGGGATTGTGTCTCTATTTAGAGTGTTCCTTGGGATTGTGTCACTATTTAGAGTTATCCTTGGGGGATTGTGTCTCTATTGAGAGTGATCCTTGGGGATTGCGTCACTATATTGAGTGGTCCTTAGGAATTGTGTCATTATATAGAGTGTCCTTGGGGATTGTATCACTATTTAGAGTGATCCTTGTGGATTGTATCACTATTTAGAGTGATCCTTGGGGATTGTGTCACTATTTAGAGTGATACTTGGGGATTGTGTCTCTATTGAGAGTGATCCTTGGGGATTGTGTCACTATTTAGAGTGATCCTTGTGGATTGTGTCATTATTTAGAGTGATCCTTGGGGATTGTGTCAGTATTTAGAGTGATCCTTGGGTATTGTGTCACTATTTAGAGTGATCCTTGGGGATTGTGTCACGATTTAGAGTGATCCTTGGGGATTGTGTCACTATTTAGAGTGATACTTGGGAATTGTGTCACTATTTAGAGTGATCCTTGGGGATTGTGTAACTATTTGTAGAGATCCTTGGGGATTGTGTCACTATTTAGAGTGATCCTTGGGGATTGTGTCACTATTTAGAGTGATCCTTGGGGATTGTGTCACTATTTAGAGTGATCCTTTGGGATTGTGACACTATTTAGAGTGATCCTTGGGTATTGTGTCACTATTTAGAGTGATCCTTGTGGATTGTGTCACGATTTAGAGTGATCCTTGGGGATTGTGTTACTATTTAGAGTGATACTTGGGAATTGTGTCACTATTTGTAGAGATCCTTGGGGATTGTGTCACTATTTAGAGTGATCCTTGGGGATTGTGTCACTATTTAGAGTGATACTTGGGAATTGTGTCACTATTTAGAGTGATCCTTGGGGATTGTGTAACTATTTGTAGAGATCCTTGGGGATTGTGTCACTATTTAGAGTGATCCTTGGGGATTGTGTCACTATTTAGAGTGATCCTTGGGGATTGTGTCACTATTTAGAGTGATCCTTTGGGATTGTGACACTATTTAGAGTGATCCTTGGGTATTGTGTCACTATTTAGAGTGATCCTTGTGGATTGTGTCACGATTTAGAGTGATCCTTGGGGATTGTGTTACTATTTAGAGTGATACTTGGGAATTGTGTCACTATTTCGAGTGATCCTTGGTATTGTGTCACTATTTAGAGTGATCCTTGGGGATTGAGTCACAATTGAAAGTAATCCTAGGGAATTGTGTCACTACTTAGAGTGATCCTTGGGGACTGTGTCACTATTTAGAGTGATCCTTGGGGATTGTGTCACTATTTAGAGTGATACTTGGGAATTGTGTCACTATTTAGAGTGATCCTTGGGGATTGTGTAACTATTTGTAGAGATCCTTGGGGATTGTTTCACTATTTAGAGTGATCCTTGGGGATTGTGTCACTATTTAGAGTGATCCTTGGGTATTGTGTCACTATTTAGAGTGATCCTTTGGGATTGTGTCACTATTTAGAGTGATCCTTGGGTATTGTGTCACTATTTAGAGTGATCCTTGTGGATTGTGTCACGATTTAGAGTGGTCCTTGGGAATTGTGTTACTATTTAGAGTGATACTTGGGAATTGTGTCACTATTTCGAGTGATCCTTGGGGATTGTGTCACTATTTAGGGTGATCCTTGGGGATTGAGTCACAATTGAGAGTAATCATTTGGAATTGTGTCACTATTTAGAGTGATCCTTGGGGATTGTGTCACTATTTAGTGTGATCCTTGTGGATTGTGTCACTATTTAGAGTGGTCCTTGGGGATTGTGTCACTATTTAGAGTGATCCTTGGGGATTGTGTTAGTACTTCGTGTGATCCATGGGGATTGTGTCACTATTTAGAGTGATCCTTGGGTATTGTGTCACTATTTAGAGTGATCCTTGGGCATAATGTTAGTATTTAGAGTGATCCTTGGGGATTGTGTCACTATTTAGATTGTTCCTTGGGATTGTGTCACTATTTAGAGTTATCCTTGGGGGATTGTGTCTCTATTGAGAGTGATCCTTCGGGATTGTGTAACTATTTAGAGTGATCCATGGGGATTGTGTCTCTATTGGGAGTGATCCTTGGGGATTGTGTCATTATTTAGTGTGATCCTTGGGGATTGTGTCACTCTTTAGAGTGATCCTTGGGGATTCTGTCACTATTTAGAGTGATCCTTTGGGATTGTGTCAATATTTAGAGTGATCCTTGGGTATTGTGTCACTATTTAGAGTGATCCTTGTGGGTTGTGTCATTATTTAGAGTGATCCTTGGGCATTGTGTCACTATTTAGAGTGTTCCTTGGGATTGTGTCACTATTTAGAGTTATCCTTGGGGGATTGTGTCTCTATTGAGAGTGATCCTTGGGGATTGCGTCACTATATTGAGTGGTCCTTGGGAATTGTGTCATTATATAGAGTGTCCTTGGGGATTGTATCACTATTTAGAGTGATCCTTGTGGATTGTATCACTATTTAGAGTGATCCTTGGGGATTGTGTCACTATTTAGAGTGATCCTTGGGGATTGTGTCTCTATTGAGAGTGATCCTTGGGGATTGTGTCACTATTTAGAGTGATCCTTGTGGATTGTGTCATTATTTAGAGTGATCCTTGGGGATTGTGTCAGTATTTAGAGTGATCCTTGGGTATTGTGTCACTATTTCGAGTGATCCTTGGGGATTGTGTCACTATTTAGAGTGATCCTTGGGGATTGAGTCACAATTGAGAGTAATCCTTGGGAATTGTGTCACTATTTAGTGTGATCCTTGGGGATTGTGTCACTATTTAGAGTGATCCTTGGGGATTGTGTCACTATTTAGAGTGATCCTTGGGGTTTGTGTCATTATTTAGAGTGATCCTTGGGGATTGTGTCACTATTTAGAGTGATCCTTGGGGATTGTGCCACTATTTAGAGTGATCCTTGGGGATTGTGTCACGATTTAGAGTGATCCTTTGGGTTTGTGTCACTATTTAAAGTGATCCTCGTGGATTGTGTCACTATTTAGAGTGATCCTTGGGGATTGTGTAACTATTTGTAGAGATCCTTGGTGATTGTGTCACTATTTAGAGTGATCCTTGGGGATTGTGTCACTATTTAGAGTGATCCTTGGGGATTGTGTCATTATTTAGAGTGATCCTTGGGGATTGTGTCACTATTTAGAGTGATCCTTGGGGATTGTGTCACGATTTAGAGTGTTCCTTGGGATTGTGTCACTATTTAGAGTTATCCTTGTGGGGTTGTGTCTCTATTGAGAGTGATCCTTGGGGATTGTGTCACTATATTGAGTGATCCTTGGGAATTGTTTCATTATTTTTAGTGTCCTTGGGGATTGTATCACTATTTAGAGTGATCCTTGTGGATTGTATCACTATTTAGAGTGATCCTTGGGGATTGTGTCACTATTTAGAGTGATCCTTGGGGATTGTGTCTCTATTGAGATTGATCCTTGGGGATTGTGTCACTATTTAGAGTGATCCTTGTGGATTGTGTCATGATTTAGAGTGATCCTTGGGGATTGTGTCAGTATTTAGAGTTATACTTGGGTATTGTGTCACGATTTAGAGTGATCCTTGGGGATTGTGTCACTATTTAGAGTGATCCTTGGGGATTGTGTCACTATTTAGAGTGATCCTTGGGGATTGAGTCACAATTGAAAGTAATCCTTGGGAATTGTGTCACTATTTAGAGTGATCCTTGGGGACTGTGTCACTATTTAGAGTGATCCTTGGGGATTGTGTCACTATTTAGAGGGATCCTTGGGGATTGTGTCACTATTTAGAGTGATCCTTGGGGATTGTGTCACGATTTAGAGTGATCCTTGGGGATTGTGTCACTATTTAGAGTGATACTTGGGAATTGTGTCACTATTTCGAGTGATCATTGGGGATTGTGTCACTATTTAGAGTGATCCTTGGGGATTGAGTCACAATTGAGAGTAATGCTTGGGAATTGTGTCACTATTTAGAGTGATCCTTGGGGATTGTGTCACTATTTAGAGTGATCCTTGTGGATTGTGTCACTATTTAGAGTGATCCTTGGGGATTGTGTCACTATTTAGAGTGATCCTTGGGGATTGTGTTAGTATTTCGTGTGATCCTTGGGGATTGTGTCACTATTTAGAGTGATCCTTGTGGATTGTGTCACTATTTAGATTGATCCTTGGGTATTGTGTCACTATTTAGAGTGATCCTTGGGCATTGTTTTAGTATTTAGAGTGATCCTTGGGGATTGTGTCACTATTTAGAGTGTCCCTTGGGATTGTGTCACTATTTAGAGTTATCCTTGGGGGATTGTGTCTCTATTGAGAGTGATTCTTGGGGATTGTGTCACTATTGAGAGTGATCCTTGGGGATTGTGTCATTATTTAGAGTGATCCTTTGGGATTGTGTCACTATTTAGAGTGATCCTTGGGGATTGTGTCACTATTTAGAGTGATCCTTGGGGATTGTGTCACTATTTCGAGTGATCCTTGGGGATTGTGTCACTATTTAGAGTGATCCTTGGGGATTGTGTCACTACATTGAGTGATCCTTGGGAATTGTTTCATTATTTAGAGTGTCCTTGGGGATTGTATCACGATTTAGAGTGATCCTTGTGAATTGTATCACTATTTAGAGTGATGCTTGGGGATTGTGTCTCTATTGAGAGTAATCCTTGGGGATTGTGTCACTATTTAGAGTGATCCTTGTGGATTGTGTCATTATTTAGAGTGATCCTTGGCGATTGTGTCAGTATTTAGAGTGATCCCTGGGTATTCTGTCACTATTTAGAGTGATCCTTGGGAATTGTGTCACGATTTAGAGTGATTCTTGGGGATTGTGTCACTATTTAGAGTGATACTTGGGAATTGTGTCACTATTTCGAGTGATCCTTGGGGATTGTGTCACTATTTAGAGTGATCCTTGGGGATTGAGTCACAATTGAGAGTAATCCTTGGGAATTGTGTCACTATTTAGAGTGATCCTTGGGGATTGTGTCACTATTTAGAGTGATCCTTGGGGATAGTGTCTCTATTGAGAGTGATCCTTGGGGATTGTGTCACTATTTAGAGTGATCCTTGTGGATTGTGTCATTATTTAGAGTGATCCTTGGTGATTGTGTCAGTATTTAGAGTGATCCTTGTGTATTGTGTCACTATTTAGAGTGATCCTTGTGGATTGTGTCACGATTTAGAGTGATCCTTGGGGATTGTGTTACTATTTAGAGTGATACTTGGGAATTGTGTCACAATTGAGAGTTATCCTTGGGAATTGTGTCACTATTTAGAGTGATCCTTGGGGACTGTGCCACTATTTAGAGTGATCCTTGGGGATTGTGTCACTATTTAGAGTGATCCTTGGGGATTGTGTCACTATTTAGAGTGATCCTTGGGGATTGTGTCACGATTCAGAGTGATCCTTGGGGATTGTGTCACTATTTAGAGTGATACTTGGGAATTGTGTCACTATTTCGAGTGATCCTTGGGGATTGTGTCACTATTTAGAGTGATCCTTGGGGATTGAGTCACAATTGAGAGTAATCCTTTGGAATTGTGTCACTATTTAGAGTGATCCTTGGGGATTGTGTCACTATTTAGAGTGATCCTTGGGGATTGTGTTAGTATTTCGTGTGATCCATGGGGATTGTGTCACTATTTAGAGTGATCCTTGGGTATTGTGTCACTATTTAGAGTGATCCTTGGGCATTGTGTTAGTATTTAGAGTGATCCTTGGGGATTGTGTCACTATTTAGAGTGTTCCTTGGGATTGTGTCACTATTTAGAGTTATCCTTGGGGGATTGTGTCTCTATTGAGAGTGATCCTTGGGGATTGTGTCACTATTTAGAGTGATCCTTGGGTATTGTGTCTCTATTGGGAGTGATCCTTGGGGATTGTGTCATTATTTAGAGTGATCCTTGGGGATTGTGTCACTCTTTAGAGTGATCCTTGGGGATTGTGTCACTATTTAGAGTGATCCTTTGGGATTGTGTCTCTATTTAGAGTGTTCCTTGGGATTGTGTCACTATTTAGAGTTATCCTTGGGGGATTGTGTCTCTATTGAGAGTGATCCTTGGGGATTGCGTCACTATATTGAGTGGTCCTTGGGAATTGTGTCATTATATAGAGTGTCCTTGGGGATTGTATCACTATTTAGAGTGATCCTTGTGGATTGTATCACTATTTAGAGTGATCCTTGGGGATTGTGTCACTATTTAGAGTGATACTTGGGGATTGTGTCTCTATTGAGAGTGATCCTTGGGGATTGTGTCACTATTTAGAGTGATCCTTGTGGATTGTGTCATTATTTAGAGTGATCCTTGGGGATTGTGTCAGTATTTAGAGTGATCCTTGGGTATTGTGTCACTATTTAGAGTGATCCTTGGGGATTGTGTCACGATTTAGAGTGATCCTTGGGGATTGTGTCACTATTTAGAGTGATACTTGGGAATTGTGTCACTATTTAGAGTGATCCTTGGGGATTGTGTAACTATTTGTAGAGATCCTTGGGGATTGTGTCACTATTTAGAATGATCCTTGGGGATTGTGTCACTATTTAGAGTGATCCTTGGGGATTGTGTCACTATTTAGAGTGATCCTTTGGGATTGTGACACTATTGAGAGTGATCCTTGGGTATTGTGTCACTATTTAGAGTGATCCTTGTGGATTGTGTCACGATTTAGAGTGATCCTTGGGGATTGTGTTACTATTTAGAGTGATACTTGGGAATTGTGTCACTATTTGTAGAGATCCTTGGGGATTGTGTCACTATTTAGAGTGATCCTTGGGGATTGTGTCACTATTTAGAGTGATACTTGGGAATTGTGTCACTATTTAGAGTGATCCTTGGGGATTGTGTAACTATTTGTAGAGATCCTTGGGGATTGTGTCACTATTTAGAGTGATCCTTGGGGATTGTGTCACTATTTAGAGTGATCCTTGGGGATTGTGTCACTATTTAGAGTGATCCTTTGGGATTGTGACACTATTTAGAGTGATCCTTGGGTATTGTGTCACTATTTAGAGTGATCCTTGTGGATTGTGTCACGATTTAGAGTGATCCTTGGGGATTGTGTTACTATTTAGAGTGATACTTGGGAATTGTGTCACTATTTCGAGTGATCCTTGGTATTGTGTCACTATTTAGAGTGATCCTTGGGGATTGAGTCACAATTGAAAGTAATCCTAGGGAATTGTGTCACTACTTAGAGTGATCCTTGGGGACTGTGTCACTATTTAGAGTGATCCTTGGGGATTGTGTCACTATTTAGAGTGATACTTGGGAATTGTGTCACTATTTAGAGTGATCCTTGGGGATTGTGTAACTATTTGTAGAGATCCTTGGGGATTGTTTCACTATTTAGAGTGATCCTTGGGGATTGTGTCACTATTTAGAGTGATCCTTGGGTATTGTGTCACTATTTAGAGTGATCCTTTGGGATTGTGTCACTATTTAGAGTGATCCTTGGGTATTGTGTCACTATTTAGAGTGATCCTTGTGGATTGTGTCACGATTTAGAGTGATCCTTGGGAATTGTGTTACTATTTAGAGTGATACTTGGGAATTGTGTCACTATTTCGAGTGATCCTTGGGGATTGTGTCACTATTTAGGGTGATCCTTGGGGATTGAGTCACAATTGAGAGTAATCATTTGGAATTGTGTCACTATTTAGAGTGATCCTTGGGGATTGTGTCACTATTTAGTGTGATCCTTGTGGATTGTGTCACTATTTAGAGTGGTCCTTGGGGATTGTGTCACTATTTAGAGTGATCCTTGGGGATTGTGTTAGTACTTCGTGTGATCCATGGGGATTGTGTCACTATTTAGAGTGATCCTTGGGTATTGTGTCACTATTTAGAGTGATCCTTGGGCATAATGTTAGTATTTAGAGTGATCCTTGGGGATTGTGTCACTATTTAGATTGTTCCTTGGGATTGTGTCACTATTTAGAGTTATCCTTGGGGGATTGTGTCTCTATTGAGAGTGATCCTTCGGGATTGTGTAACTATTTAGAGTGATCCATGGGGATTGTGTCTCTATTGGGAGTGATCCTTGGGGATTGTGTCATTATTTAGTGTGATCCTTGGGGATTGTGTTCCTCTTTAGAGTGATCCTTGGGGATTCTGTCACTATTTAGAGTGATCCTTTGGGATTGTGTCAATATTTAGAGTGATCCTTGGGTATTGTGTCACTATTTAGAGTGATCCTTGTGGGTTGTGTCATTATTTAGAGTGATCCTTGGGCATTGTGTCACTATTTAGAGTGTTCCTTGGGATTGTGTCACTATTTAGAGTTATCCTTGGGGGATTGTGTCTCTATTGAGAGTGATCCTTGGGGATTGCGTCACTATATTGAGTGGTCCTTGGGAATTGTGTCATTATATAGAGTGTCCTTGGGGATTGTATCACTATTTAGAGTGATCCTTGTGGATTGTATCACTATTTAGAGTGATCCTTGGGGATTGTGTCACTATTTAGAGTGATCCTTGGGGATTGTGTCTCTATTGAGAGTGATCCTTGGGGATTGTGTCACTATTTAGAGTGATCCTTGTGGATTGTGTCATTATTTAGAGTGATCCTTGGGGATTGTGTCAGTATTTAGAGTGATCCTTGGGTATTGTGTCACTATTTCGAGTGATCCTTGGGGATTGTGTCACTATTTAGAGTGATCCTTGGGGATTGAGTCACAATTGAGAGTAATCCTTGGGAATTGTGTCACTATTTAGTGTGATCCTTGGGGATTGTGTCACTATTTAGAGTGATCCTTGGGGATTGTGTCACTATTTAGAGTGATCCTTGGGGTTTGTGTCATTATTTAGAGTGATCCTTGGGGATTGTGTCACTATTTAGAGTGATCCTTGGGGATTGTGCCACTATTTAGAGTGATCCTTGGGGATTGTGTCACGATTTAGAGTGATCCTTTGGGTTTGTGTCACTATTTAAAGTGATCCTCGTGGATTGTGTCACTATTTAGAGTGATCCTTGGGGATTGTGTAACTATTTGTAGAGATCCTTGGTGATTGTGTCACTATTTAGAGTGATCCTTGGGGATTGTGTCACTATTTAGAGTGATCCTTGGGGATTGTGTCATTATTTAGAGTGATCCTTGGGGATTGTGTCACTATTTGGCTAAGGCTACTGGTGAGACTTTAAACTAGAAAGGTTGGGGGGAGGGAATCGAAATGAGGGGACTGAGAGCGAGGAGGTTAGCTCGCAAATAGATAAGGAATGTAGACAGGGTAAGAGGGAGGTTAGACGAGTGAGGGAGAAGGGAAGTGCTCAGGCTGAAGGTCTGAGATGTGTCTATTTTAATGCCAGGAGTGTAGTGAATAAAGTGGATGAGCTTGGAGCGTGGATTGCTGCTTCGAATTGTGATGTGGTGGCCATTACGGAGACTTGGATGTCTCAGGGACAGGACTGGGTGCTTCAGGTGCCGGGTTTTAGATGTTTCAGGAAGGACAGGGAGGGAGGCAAGAGAGGGGGGGGAGTGGCACTGTTGATCAGGGATAGTGTCACGGCTGTAGAGAAGGTGGACGCCGTGGAGGGACTGACTACGGAATCTCTGTGGGTGGAGGTTAGGAACAGGAAGGGGTCGGTAACTTTGCTGGGTGTTTTCTATAGGCCGCCCAATAGTAACAGAGATGTTGAGGAGCAGATGGGGAAACAGATCCTGGAGAGATGTAGGAATAACAGAGTTGTCGTGATGGGAGATTTTAATTTCCCAAACATAGATTGGAATATCCCTAGGGCTAGGGGTTTGGATGGAGAGGAGTTTGTTAGGTGTGTCCAGGAGAGTTTCCTGACACAGTATGTGGATAAGCCTACTAGAGGAGAGGCTGTTCTTGATCTGGTGCTGGCTAATGAACCTGGACAGGTGGAGGATCTCTTGGTGGGTGAGCATCTTGGGGATAGCGATCATAATTCTATCTCCTTCACGATAGCATTGGAAAGAGATAGGATCAGGCAGGCTAGGAAAGTGTTTCTCTGGAGTAAAGGGAAATACAGTGTCATCAGGGAGGAAATTAGACGGGTAAATTGGAAGGAGGCATTCTTGGGGAAAAGTACCGAAGGAAAGTGGAGGATTTTCAAGGAATGTTTGTCTGGAGCTCTGCATGACAACGTTCCGATGAGACAGGGGGGTGTTGGTAGGGTACGGGAACCGTGGTGCACGAAGGTTGTGATGAACCTGGTGAATAAGAAAAGAGAGGCGTACAGAAGGTTCAGAGAGCTAGGAGGTGTTAAGGATTTAGAGGAGTATACGCGATGTAGGAAGGAGCTTAAGAAGGAAATTAGGAGAGCGAGAAGGGGTCATGAGAAGACCTTGGCGGGTAAGATTAAGGAGAATCCCAAGGCTTTCTACAAATATGTCAAGAGTAAAAGGATGAGATGTGAAGGCATAGGACCCTTAAAAGGTGAAGGGGGAAAAGTTTGTGCGGAACCGTTAGAAATGGCGGAGCTGCTTAATGAATACTTTACCTCGGTATTCACGGTGGAAAGGGATCTGGGTGGTTGTACTGCTGGATTGCGGAGGACAGAAAGGATCGAGCATGTGGACATAAAGAAAGAGGATGTGTTGGAACTATTGAATGGCATCAAGGTTGGTAAGTCGCCGGGACCGGATGGGATGTACCCCAGGTTACTGTGGGAGGTGAGGGAGGAGATTGCGGAGCCTTTGGCGATGATCTTTGCATCGTCGATGGAGACGGGAGAGGTTCCGGAGGATTGGAGGATTGCGGATGTGGTCCCTATATTCAAGAAAGGGAACAGGGACAGCCCGGGAAATTACCGACCGGTGAGTCTAACCTCAGTGGTTGGTAAGTTGATGGAGAGGATCCTGAGAGACAGGATTTATGATCATCTAGAGAAGTTTAGTATGATCAAAAGTAGTCAGCACGGCTTTGTCAGGGGCAGGTCGTGCCTTACGAGCCTGGTTGAGTTCTTTGAAAATGTGACCAAGCACATTGACGAAGGAAGAGCGGTGGATGTGGTCTATATGGACTTCAGCAAAGCGTTCGATAAGGTCCCCCATGCAAGACTTCTTGAGAAAGTGAGAGGGCATGGGATCCAAGGGGCTGTTGCCTTGTGGATCCAGAACTGGCTTGCCTGCAGAAGGCAGAGAGTGGCTGTGGAGGGGTCTTTCTCTGCATGGAGGTCAGTGACCAGTGGAGTGCCCCAGGGATCTGTTCTGGGACCCTTGCTGTTTGTCATTTTCATAAATGACCTGGATGAGGAAGTGGAGGGATGGGTTGGTAAGTTTGCTGACGACACCAAGGTAGGTGGTGTTGTGGATAGTTTGGAGGGATGTCAGAAGTTGCAGCGAGACATAGATAGAATGCAAGACTGGGCGGAGAAGTGGCAGATGGACTTCAACCCGGATAAGTGTGTGGTGATCCATTTTGGCAGATCCAATGGGATGGAGCAGCAGTATAAAATGAAGGGTACCATTCTTAGCAGTGTAGAGGATCAGAAGGACCTTGGGGTCCGGGTCCATAGGACTCTTAAATCGGCCTCGCAGGTGGAGGATGCGGTCAAGAAGGCGTATGGCGTACTAGCCTTCATTAATCGAGGGATTGAGTTTAGGAGTCGGGAGATAATGCTGCAGCTTTATAGGACCCTGGTTAGACCCCACTTGGAGTACTGCGCGCAGTTCTGGTCACCTCATTACAGGAAAGATGTTGAAGCCATTGAAAGGGTGCAGAGGAGATTTACAAGGATGTTGCCTGGATTGGGGGGCATGCCTTATGAGGATAGGTTGAGGGAGCTTGGTCTCTTCTCCCTGGAGAGACGAAGGATGAGAGGTGACCTGATAGAGGTTTACAAGATGTTGAGGGGTCTGGATAGGGTGGACTCTCAGAGGCTATTTCCAAGGGCTGAAATGGTTGCTACGAGAGGACACAGGTTTAAGGTGCTGGGGGGTAGGTACAGGGGGGATGTCAGGGGTAAGTTTTTCACTCAGAGGGTGGTGGGTGAGTGGAATCGGCTGACGTCGGTGGTGGTGGAGGCAAACTCGTTGGGGTCTTTTAAGAGACTTCTGGATGAGTACATGGGATTTAATGGGATTGAGGGCTATAGATAGGCCTAGAGGTGGGGATGTGATCGGCGCAACTTGTGGGCCGAAGGGCCTGTTTGTGCTGTGACTTTCTATGTTCTATGTTCTATTTAGAGTGATCCTTGGGGATTGTGTCACGATTTAGAGTGTTCCTTGGGATTGTGTCACTATTTAGAGTTATCCTTGTGGGGTTGTGTCTCTATTGAGAGTGATCCTTGGGGATTGTGTCACTATATTGAGTGATCCTTGGGAATTGTTTCATTATTTTTAGTGTCCTTGGGGATTGTATCACTATTTAGAGTGATCCTTGTGGATTGTATCACTATTTAGAGTGATCCTTGGGGATTGTGTCACTATTTAGAGTGATCCTTGGGGATTGTGTCTCTATTGAGATTGATCCTTGGGGATTGTGTCACTATTTAGAGTGATCCTTGTGGATTGTGTCATGATTTAGAGTGATCCTTGGGGATTGTGTCAGTATTTAGAGTTATACTTGGGTATTGTGTCACTATTTAGAGTGATCCTTGGGGATTGTGTCACGATTTAGAGTGATCCTTGGGGATTGTGTCACTATTTAGAGTGATCCTTGGGGATTGTGTCACTATTTAGAGTGATCCTTGGGGATTGAGTCACAATTGAAAGTAATCCTTGGGAATTGTGTCACTATTTAGAGTGATCCTTGGGGACTGTGTCACTATTTAGAGTGATCCTTGGGGATTGTGTCACTATTTAGAGTGATCCTTGGGGATTGTGTCACTATTTAGAGTGATCCTTGGGGATTGTGTCACGATTTAGAGTGATCCTTGGGGATTGTGTCACTATTTAGAGTGATACTTGGGAATTGTGTCACTATTTCGAGTGATCCTTGGGGATTGTGTCACTATTTAGAGTGATCCTTGGGGATTGAGTCACAATTGAGAGTAATGCTTGGGAATTGTGTCACTATTTAGAGTGATCCTTGGGGATTGTGTCACTATTTAGAGTGATCCTTGTGGATTGTGTCACTATTTAGAGTGATCCTTGGGGATTGTGTCACTATTTAGAGTGATCCTTGGGGATTGTGTTAGTATTTCGTGTGATCCTTGGGGATTGTGTCACTATTTAGAGTGATCCTTGTGGATTGTGTCACTATTTAGATTGATCCTTGGGTATTGTGTCACTATTTAGAGTGATCCTTGGGCATTGTTTTAGTATTTAGAGTGATCCTTGGGGATTGTGTCACTATTTAGAGTGTCCCTTGGGATTGTGTCACTATTTAGAGTTATCCTTGGGGGATTGTGTCTCTATTGAGAGTGATTCTTGGGGATTGTGTCACTATTGAGAGTGATCCTTGGGGATTGTGTCATTATTTAGAGTGATCCTTTGGGATTGTGTCACTATTTAGAGTGATCCTTGGGGATTGTGTCACTATTTAGAGTGATCCTTGGGGATTGTGTCACTATTTCGAGTGATCCTTGGGGATTGTGTCACTATTTAGAGTGATCCTTGGGGATTGTGTCACTACATTGAGTGATCCTTGGGAATTGTTTCATTATTTAGAGTGTCCTTGGGGATTGTATCACGATTTAGAGTGATCCTTGTGAATTGTATCACTATTTAGAGTGATGCTTGGGGATTGTGTCTCTATTGAGAGTAATCCTTGGGGATTGTGTCACTATTTAGAGTGATCCTTGTGGATTGTGTCATTATTTAGAGTGATCCTTGGCGATTGTGTCAGTATTTAGAGTGATCCCTGGGTATTCTGTCACTATTTAGAGTGATCCTTGGGAATTGTGTCACGATTTAGAGTGATTCTTGGGGATTGTGTCACTATTTAGAGTGATACTTGGGAATTGTATCACTATTTCGAGTGATCCTTGGGGATTGTGTCACTATTTAGAGTGATCCTTGGGGATTGAGTCACAATTGAGAGTAATCCTTGGGAATTGTGTCACTATTTAGAGTGATCCTTGGGGATTGTGTCACTATTTAGAGTGATCCTTGGGGATAGTGTCTCTATTGAGAGTGATCCTTGGGGATTGTGTCACTATTTAGAGTGATCCTTGTGGATTGTGTCATTATTTAGAGTGATCCTTGGTGATTGTGTCAGTATTTAGAGTGATCCTTGTGTATTGTGTCACTATTTAGAGTGATCCTTGTGGATTGTGTCACGATTTAGAGTGATCCTTGGGGATTGTGTTACTATTTAGAGTGATACTTGGGAATTGTGTCACAATTGAGAGTTATCCTTGGGAATTGTGTCACTATTTAGAGTGATCCTTGGGGACTGTGCCACTATTTAGAGTGATCCTTGGGGATTGTGTCACTATTTAGAGTGATCCTTGGGGATTGTGTCACTATTTAGAGTGATCCTTGGGGATTGTGTCACGATTCAGAGTGATCCTTGGGGATTGTGTCACTATTTAGAGTGATACTTGGGAATTGTGTCACTATTTCGAGTGATCCTTGGGGATTGTGTCACTATTTAGTGTGATCCTTGTGGATTGTGTCACTATTTAGAGTGGTCCTTGGGGATTGTGTCACTATTTAGTGTGATCCTTGTGGATTGTGTCACTATTTAGAGTGGTCCTTGGGGATTGTGTCACTATTTAGAGTGATCCTTGGGGATTGTGTTAGTACTTCGTGTGATCCATGGGGATTGTGTCACTATTTAGAGTGATCCTTGGGTATTGTGTCACTATTTAGAGTGATCCTTGGGCATAATGTTAGTATTTAGAGTGATCCTTGGGGATTGTGTCACTATTTAGATTGTTCCTTGGGATTGTGTCACTATTTAGAGTTATCCTTGGGGGATTGTGTCTCTATTGAGAGTGATCCTTCGGGATTGTGTAACTATTTAGAGTGATCCATGGGGATTGTGTCTCTATTGGGAGTGATCCTTGGGGATTGTGTCATTATTTAGTGTGATCCTTGGGGATTGTGTCACTCTTTAGAGTGATCCTTGGGGATTCTGTCACTATTTAGAGTGATCCTTTGGGATTGTGTCAATATTTAGAGTGATCCTTGGGTATTGTGTCACTATTTAGAGTGATCCTTGGGGATTGTGTCACTATTTAGAGTGATCCTTGGGGTTTGTGTCATTATTTAGAGTGATCCTTGGGGATTGTGTCACTATTTAGAGTGATCCTTGGGGATTGTGCCACTATTTAGAGTGATCCTTGGGGATTGTGTCACGATTTAGAGTGATCCTTTGGGTTTGTGTCACTATTTAAAGTGATCCTCGTGGATTGTGTCACTATTTAGAGTGATCCTTGGGGATTGTGTAACTATTTGTAGAGATCCTTGGTGATTGTGTCACTATTTAGAGTGATCCTTGGGGATTGTGTCACTATTTAGAGTGATCCTTGGGGATTGTGTCATTATTTAGAGTGATCCTTGGGGATTGTGTCACTATTTAGAGTGATCCTTGGGGATTGTGTCACGATTTAGAGTGTTCCTTGGGATTGTGTCACTATTTAGAGTTATCCTTGTGGGGTTGTGTCTCTATTGAGAGTGATCCTTGGGGATTGTGTCACTATATTGAGTGATCCTTGGGAATTGTTTCATTATTTTTAGTGTCCTTGGGGATTGTATCACTATTTAGAGTGATCCTTGTGGATTGTATCACTATTTAGAGTGATCCTTGGGGATTGTGTCACTATTTAGAGTGATCCTTGGGGATTGTGTCTCTATTGAGATTGATCCTTGGGGATTGTGTCACTATTTAGAGTGATCCTTGTGGATTGTGTCATGATTTAGAGTGATCCTTGGGGATTGTGTCAGTATTTAGAGTTATACTTGGGTATTGTGTCACTATTTAGAGTGATCCTTGGGGATTGTGTCACGATTTAGAGTGATCCTTGGGGATTGTGTCACTATTTAGAGTGATCCTTGGGGATTGTGTCACTATTTAGAGTGATCCTTGGGGATTGAGTCACAATTGAAAGTAATCCTTGGGAATTGTGTCACTATTTAGAGTGATCCTTGGGGACTGTGTCACTATTTAGAGTGATCCTTGGGGATTGTGTCACTATTTAGAGTGATCCTTGGGGATTGTGTCACTATTTAGAGTGATCCTTGGGGATTGTGTCACGATTTAGAGTGATCCTTGGGGATTGTGTCACTATTTAGAGTGATACTTGGGAATTGTGTCACTATTTCGAGTGATCCTTGGGGATTGTGTCACTATTTAGAGTGATCCTTGGGGATTGAGTCACAATTGAGAGTAATGCTTGGGAATTGTGTCACTATTTAGAGTGATCCTTGGGGATTGTGTCACTATTTAGAGTGATCCTTGTGGATTGTGTCACTATTTAGAGTGATCCTTGGGGATTGTGTCACTATTTAGAGTGATCCTTGGGGATTGTGTTAGTATTTCGTGTGATCCTTGGGGATTGTGTCACTATTTAGAGTGATCCTTGTGGATTGTGTCACTATTTAGATTGATCCTTGGGTATTGTGTCACTATTTAGAGTGATCCTTGGGCATTGTTTTAGTATTTAGAGTGATCCTTGGGGATTGTGTCACTATTTAGAGTGTCCCTTGGGATTGTGTCACTATTTAGAGTTATCCTTGGGGGATTGTGTCTCTATTGAGAGTGATTCTTGGGGATTGTGTCACTATTGAGAGTGATCCTTGGGGATTGTGTCATTATTTAGAGTGATCCTTTGGGATTGTGTCACTATTTAGAGTGATCCTTGGGGATTGTGTCACTATTTAGAGTGATCCTTGGGGATTGTGTCACTATTTCGAGTGATCCTTGGGGATTGTGTCACTATTTAGAGTGATCCTTGGGGATTGTGTCACTACATTGAGTGATCCTTGGGAATTGTTTCATTATTTAGAGTGTCCTTGGGGATTGTATCACGATTTAGAGTGATCCTTGTGAATTGTATCACTATTTAGAGTGATGCTTGGGGATTGTGTCTCTATTGAGAGTAATCCTTGGGGATTGTGTCACTATTTAGAGTGATCCTTGTGGATTCTGTCATTATTTAGAGTGATCCTTGGCGATTGTGTCAGTATTTAGAGTGATCCTTGGGTATTCTGTCACTATTTGGAGTGATCCTTAGAACATAGAACATAGAACATTACAGCGCAGAACAGGCCCTTCGGCCCACGATGTTGCACCGACCAGTTAAAAAAAAAAACTGTGACCCTCCAACCTAAACCAATTTCTTTTTGTCCATGAACCTATCTACGGATCTCTTAAACGCCCCCAAACTAGGCGCATTTACTACTGATGCTGGCAGGGCATTCCAATCCCTCACCACCCTCTGGGTAAAGAACCTACCCCTGACATCGGTTCTATAACTACCCCCCCTCAATTTAAAGCCATGCCCCCTCGTGCTGGATTTCTCCATCAGAGGAAAAAGGCTATCACTATCCACCCTATCTAAACCTCTAATCATCTTATATGTTTCAATAAGATCCCCTCTTAGCCGCCGCCTTTCCAGCGAAAACAATCCCAAATCCCTCAGCCTCTCCTCATAGGATCTCCCCTCCATACCAGGCAACATCCTGGTAAACCTCCTCTGCACCCTCTCCAAAGCCTCCACATCCTTCCTGTAATGTGGGGACCAGAACTGCACACAGTACTCCAAGTGCGGCCGCACCAGAGTTGTGTACAGTTGCAACATAACGCTACGACTCCTAAATTCAATCCCCCTACCAATAAACGCCAAGACACCATATGCCTTCTTAACAACCTTATCTACTTGATTCCCAACTTTCAGGGATCTATGCACACATACACCTAGATCCCTCTGCTCCTCCACACTATTCAAAGTCCTCCTGTTAGCCCTATACTCAACACATCTGTTATTCCTACCAAAGTGAATTACCTCACACTTCTCCGCATTAAACTCCATCCGCCACCTCTCGGCCCAACTTTGCAACCTGTCTAAGTCTTCCTGCAAACTACGACACCCTTCCTCACTGTCTACCACACCACCGACTTTGGTGTCATCAGCAAATTTGCTAATCCACCCAACTATACCCTCATCCAGATCATTAATAAATATTAAAAACAGCAGTGGCCCCAAAACAGATCCCTGAGGTACACCACTTGTAACCGCACTCCATGATGAATATTTACTATCAACCACCACCCTCTGTTTCCTATCCGCTAGCCAATTCCTGATCCAATTTCCTAGATCACCCCCAATCCCATACATCTGCATTTTCTGCAGAAGCCTACCATGGTGAACCTTATCAACCTTGGGAATTGTGTCACAATTTAGAGTGATCCTTGGGGATTGTGTCACTATTTAGAGTGATACTTGGGAATTGTGTCACTATTTCGAGTGATCCTTGGGGATTGTGTCACTATTTAGAGTGATCCTTGGGGATTGAGTCACAATTGAGAGTAATCCTTGGGAATTGTGTCACTATTTAGAGTGATCCTTGGGGATTATGTCACTATTTAGAGTGATCCTTGGGGATTGTGTCTCTATTGAGAGTGATCCTTGGGGATTGTGTCACTATTTAGAGTGATCCTTGTGGATTGTGTCATTATTTAGAGTGATCCTTGGGGATTGTGTCAGTATTTAGAGTGATCCTTGGGTATTGTGTCACTATTTAGAGTGATCCTTGTGGATTGTGTCACGATTTAGAGTGATCCTTGGGGATTGTGTTACTATTTAGAGTGATACTTGGGAATTGTGTCACTATTTCGAGTGATCCTTGGTATTGTGTCACTATTTAGAGTGATCCTTGGGGATTGAGTCACAATTGAGAGTAATCCTTGGGAATTGTGTCACTATTTAGAGTGATCCTTGGGGACTGTGTCACTATTTAGAGTGATCCTTGGGGATTGTGTCACTATTTAGAGTGATCCTTGGGGATTGTGTCACTATTTAGAGTGATCCTTGGGGATTGTGTCACGATTCAGAGTGATCCTTGGGGATTGTGTCACTATTTAGAGTGATACTTGGGAATTGTGTCACTATTTCGAGTGATCCTTGGGGATTGTGTCACTATTTAGAGTGATCCTTGGGGATTGAGTCACAATTGAGAGTAATCCTTTGGAATTGTGTCACTATTTAGAGTGATCCTTGGGGATTGTGTCACTATTTAGTGTGATCCTTGTGGATTGTGTCACTATTTAGAGTGATCCTTGGGGATTGTGTCACTATTTAGAGTGATCCTTGGGGATTGTGTTAGTATTTCGTGTGATCCATGGGGATTGTGTCACTATTTAGAGTGATCCTTGGGTATAGTGTCACTATTTAGAGTGATCCTTGGGCATTGTGTTAGTATTTAGAGTGATCCTTGGGGATTGTGTCACTATTTAGAGTGTTCCTTGGGATTGTGTCACTATTTAGAGTTATCCTTGGGGGATTGTGTCACTATTTAGAGTGTTCCTTGGGATTGTGTCACTATTTAGAGTTATCCTTGGGGATTGTGTCTCTATTGGGAGTGATCCTTGGGGATTGTGTCATTATTTAGAGTGATCCTTGGGGATTGTGTCACTCTTTAGAGTGATCCTTGGGGATTGTGTCACTATTTAGAGTGATCCTTTGGGATTGTGTCACTATTTAGAGTGATCCTTGGGTAATCTGTCACTATTTAGAGTGATCCTTGGGGGTTGTGTCATTATTTAGAGTGATCCTTGGGGATTGTGTCACTATTTAGTGTGTTCCTTGGGATTGTGTCACTATTTAGAGTTATCCTTGGGGGATTGTGTCTCTATTGAGAGTGATCCTTGGGGATTGCGTCACTATATTGAGTGGTCCTTGGGAATTGTGTCATTATATAGAGTGTCCTTGGGGATTGTATCACTATTTAGAGTGATCCTTGTGGATTGTATCACTATTTAGAGTGATCCTTGGGGATTGTGTCACTATTTAGAGTGATCCTTGGGGATTGTGTCTCTATTGAGAGTGATCCTTGGGGATTGTGTCACTATTTAGAGAGATCCTTGTGGATTGTGTCATTATTGAGAGTGATCCTTGGGGATTGTGTCACTATTTAGAGTGATCCTTGTGGATTGTGTCACGATTTAGAGTGATCCTTGGGGATTGTGTTACTATTTAGAGTGATACTTGGGAATTGTGTCACTATTTCGAGTGATCCTTGGTATTGTGTCACTATTTAGAGTGATCCTTGGGGATTGAGTCACAATTGAGAGTAATCCTTGGGAATTATGTCACTATTTAGAGTGATCCTTGGGGACTGTGTCACTATTTAGAGTGATCCTTGGGGATTGTGTCACTATTTAGAGTGATCCTTGGGGATTGTGTCACTATTTAGAGTGATCCTTGGGGATTGTGTCACGATTTAGAGTGATCCTTGGGGATTGTGTCACTATTTAGAGTGATACTTGGGAATTGTGTCACTATTTCGAGTGATCCTTGGGGATTGTGTCACTATTTAGAGTGATCCTTGGGGATTGAGTCACAATTGAGAGTAATCCTTTGGAATTGTGTCACTATTTAGAGTGATCCTTGGGGATTGTGTCACTATTTAGTGTGATCCTTGTGGATTGTGTCACTATTTAGAGTGATCCTTGGGGATTGTGTCACTATTTAGAGTGATCCTTGGGGATTGTGTTAGTATTTCGTGTGATCCATGGGGATTGTGTCACTATTTAGAGTGATCCTTGGGTATTGTGTCACTATTTAGAGTGATCCTTGGGCATTGTGTTAGTATTTAGAGTGATCCTTGGGGATTGTGTCACTATTTAGAGTGTTCCTTGGGATTGTGTCACTATTTAGAGTTATCCTTGGGGGATTGTGTCTCTATTGAGAGTGATCCTTGGGGATTGTGTCACTATTTAGAGTGATCCTTGGGGATTGTGTCTCTATTGGGAGTGATCCTTGGGGATTGTGTCATTATTTAGAGTGATCCTTGGGGATTGTGTCACTCTTTAGAGTGATCCTTGGGGATTCTGTCACTATTTAGAGTGATCCTTTGGGATTGTGTCACTATTTAGAGTGATCCTTGGGTATTGTGTCACTATTTAGAGTGATCCTTGGGGGTTGTGTCATTATTTAGAGTGATCCTTGGGCATTGTGTCACTATTTAGAGTGTTCCTTGGGATTGTGTCACTATTTAGAATTATCCTTGGGGGATTGTGTCTCTATTGAGAGTGATCCTTGGGGATTGCGTCACTATATTGAGTGGTCCTTGGGAATTGTGTCATTATATAGAGTGTCCTTGGGGATTGTATCACTATTTAGAGTGATCCTTGTGGATTGTATCACTATTTAGAGTGATCCTTGGGGATTGTGTCACTATTTAGAGTGATCCTTGGGGATTGTGTCTCTATTGAGAGTGATCCTTGGGGATTGTGTCACTATTTAGAGTGATCCTTGTGGATCGTGTCATTATTTAGAGTGATCCCTGGGGATTGTGTCAGTATTTAGAGTGATCCTTGGGTATTGTGTCACTATTTAGCGTGTTCATTGGGGATTGTGTCACGATTTAGAGTGATCCTTGGGGATTGTGTCACTATTTAGAGTGATACTTGGGAATTGTGTCACTATTTCGATTGATCCTTGGGGATTGTGTCACTATTTAGAGTGATCCTTGGGGATTGAGTCACAATTGAGAGTAATCCTTGGGAATTGTGTCACTATTTAGTGTGATCCTTGGGGATTGTGTCACTATTTAGAGTGATCCTTGGGGATTGTGTCACTATTTAGAGTGATCCTTGGGGATTGTGTCATTATTTAGAGTGATCCTTGGGGATTGTGTCACTATTTAGAGTGATCCTTGGGGATTGTGCCACTATTTAGAGTGATCCTTGGGGATTGTGTCACGATTTAGAGTGATCCGTGGGGTTTGTGTCACTATTTAAAGTGATCCTCGTGGATTGTGTCACTATTTAGAGTGATCCTTGGGGATTGTGTAACTATTTGTAGAGATCCGTGGGGATTGTGTCACTATTTAGAGTGATCCTTGGGGATTGTGTCACTATTTAGAGTGATCCTTGGGGATTGTGTCACTATTTAGAGTGATCCTTTGGGATTGTGTCACTATTTAGAGTGATCCTTGGGTATTGTGTCACTACTTAGAATGATCCTTTGGGATTGTGTCACTATTTAGAGTAGTCCTTGGGGGATTGTGTCTCTATTGAGAGTGATCCTTGGGGATTGTGTCACTACATTGAGTGATCCTTGGGAATTGTTTCATTATTTAGAGTGTCCTTGGGGATTGTATCACTATTTAGAGTGATGCTTGGGGATTGTGTCTCTATTGAGAGTAATCCTTGGGGATTGTGTCACTATTTAGAGTGATCCTTGTGGATTGTGTCATTATTTAGAGTGATCCTTGGCGATTGTGTCAGTATTTAGAGTGATCCCTGGGTATTCTGTCACTATTTAGAGTGATACTTGGGAATTGTGTCACTATTTCGAGTGATCCTTGGGGATTGTGTCACTATTTAGAGTGATCCTTGGGGATTGAGTCACAATTGAGAGTAATCCTTGGGAATTGTGTCACTATTTAGAGTGATCCTTGGGGATTGTGTCACTATTTAGAGTGATCCTTGGGGATTGTGTCTCTATTGAGAGTGATCCTTGGGGATTGTGTCACTATTTAGAGTGATCCTTGTGGATTGTGTCATTATTTAGAGTGATCCTTGGTGATTGTGTCACTATTTAGAGTGATCCTTGGGGATTGTGTCACTATTTAGAGTGATCCTTGGGGATTGTGTCACGATTCAGAGTGATCCTTGGGGATTGTGTCACTATTTAGAGTGATACTTGGGAATTGTGTCACTATTTCGAGTGATCCTTGGGGATTGTGTCACTATTTAGAGTGATCCTTGGGGATTGAGTCACAATTGAGAGTAATCCTTTGGAATTGTGTCACTATTTAGAGTGATCCTTGGGGATTGTGTCACTATTTAGTGTGATCCTTGTGGATTGTGTCACTATTTAGAGTGATCCTTGGGGATTGTGTCACTATTTAGAGTGATCCTTGGGGATTGTGTTAGTATTTCGTGTGATCCATGGGGATTGTGTCACTATTTAGAGTGATCCTTGGGTATTGTGTCACTATTTAGAGTGATCCTTGGGCATTGTGTTAGTATTTAGAGTGATCCTTGGGGATTGTGTCACTATTTAGAGTGTTCCTTGGGATTGTGTCACTATTTAGAGTTATCCTTGGGGGATTGTGTCTCTATTGAGAGTGATCCTTGGGGATTGTGTCACTATTTAGAGTGATCCTTGGGGATTGTGTCTCTATTGGGAGTGATCCTTGGGGATTGTGTCATTATTTAGAGTGATCCTTGGGGATTGTGTCACTCTTTAGAGTGATCCTTGGGGATTGTGTCACTATTTAGAGTGATCCTTTGGGATTGTGTCTCTATTTAGAGTGTTCCTTGGGATTGTGTCACTATTTAGAGTTATCCTTGGGGGATTGTGTCTCTATTGAGAGTGATCCTTGGGGATTGCGTCACTATATTGAGTGGTCCTTGGGGATTGTGTCACTATTTAGAGTGATCCTTGGGGATTGTGTCTCTATTGAGAGTGATCCTTGGGGATTGTGTCACTATTTAGAGTGATCCTTGTGGATTGTGTCATTATTTAGAGTGATCCTTGGGGATTGTGTCAGTATTTAGAGTGATCCTTGGGTATTGTGTCACTATTTAGAGTGATCCTTGGGGATTGTGTCACGATTTAGAGTGATCCTTGGGGATTGTGTCACTATTTAGAGTGATACTTGGGAATTGTGTCACTATTTAGAGTGATCTTTGGGGATTGTGTAACTATTTGTAGAGATCCTTGGGGATTGTGTCACTATTTAGAGTGATCCTTGGGGATTGTGTCACTATTTAGAGTGATCCTTGGGGATTGTGTCACTATTTAGAGTGATCCTTTCGGATTGTGTCACTATTTAGAGTGATCCTTGGGTATTGTGTCACTATTTAGAGTGATCCTTGTGGATTGTGTCACGATTTAGAGTGATCCTTGGGGATTGTGTTACTATTTAGAGTGATACTTGGGAATTGTGTCACTATTTCGAGTGATCCTTGGTATTGTGTCACTACTTAGAGTGATCCTTGGGGATTGAGTCACAATTGAAAGTAATCCTAGGGAATTGTGTCACTACTTAGAGTGATCCTTGGGGACTGTGTCACTATTTAGAGTGATCCTTGGGGATTGTGTCACTATTTAGAGTGATACTTGGGAATTGTGTCACTATTTAGAGTGATCCTTGGGGATTGTGTAACTATTTGTAGAGATCCTTGGGGATTGTTTCACTATTTAGAGTGATCCTTGGGGATTGTGTCACTATTTAGAGTGATCCTTGGGTATTGTGTCACTATTTAGAGTGATCCTTTGGGATTGTGTCACTATTTAGAGTGATCCTTGGGTATTGTGTCACTATTTAGAGTGATCCTTGTGGATTGTGTCACGATTTAGAGTGATCCTTGGGAATTGTGTTACTATTTAGAGTGATACTTGGGAATTGTGTCACTATTTCGAGTGATCCTTGGGGATTGTGTCACTATTTAGGGTGATCCTTGGGGATTGAGTCACAATTGAGAGTAATCATTTGGAATTGTGTCACTATTTAGAGTGATCCTTGGGGATTGTGTCACTATTTAGTGTGATCCTTGTGGATTGTGTCACTATTTAGAGTGATCCTTGGGGATTGTGTCACTATTTAGAGTGATCCTTGGGGATTGTGTTAGTATTTCGTGTGATCCATGGGGATTGTGTCACTATTTAGAGTGATCCTTGGGTATTGTGTAACTATTTGTAGAGATCCTTGGGGATTGTGTCACTATTTAGAGTGATCCTTGGGGATTGTGTCACTATTTAGAGTGATCCTTGGGGATTGTGTCA
>NW_027592392.1:0-55452 GCF_964213995.1 Mustelus asterias
ACAGTGTAAACACTGATAAATCTGGACTGGTTTACTCTGTCCCTGATATACAGATACACTGCACAATGTAAACACTGATAAATCTGGACTGGTTTACTCTGTCCCTGATATACAGATACACTGCACAGTGTAAACACTGATAAATCTGGACTGGTTTACTCTGTCCCTGATATACAGATACACTGCACACAGTAAACACTGATAAATCTGGACTGGTTTACTCTGTCCCTGATATACAGATACACTGCACAGTGTAAACACTGATAAATCTGGACTGGTTTACTCTGTCCCTGAGATACAGATACACTGCACAGTGTAAACACTGATAAATCTGGACTGGTTTACTCTGTCCCTGATATACAGATACACTGCACAGTGTAAACACTGATAAATCTGGACTGGTTTACTCTGTCCGAGATACAGATACAATGCACACAGTAAACACTGATAAATCTGGACTGGTTTACTCTGTACCTGATATACAGATACACTGCACACAGTGAACACTGATAAATCTGGACTGGTTTACTCTGTCCCTGAGATACAGATAAACTGCACACAGTGAACACTGATAAATCTGGACTGGTTTACTCTGTCCCTGAGATACAGATACACTGCACAGTGTAAACACTGATAAATCTGGACTGGTTTACTCTGTCCCTGATATACAGAAACACTGCACAGTGTAAACACTGATAAATCTGGACTGGTTTACTCTGTCCCTGAGATACAGATACACTGCACACAGTAAACACTGATAAATCTGGACTGGTTTACTCTGTCCCTGATATACAGATACACTGCACACAGTGAACACTGATAAATCTGGACAGGTTTACTCTGTCCCTGATATACAGATACACTGCACAGTGTAAACACTGATAAATCTGGACTGGTTTACTCTGTCCCTGAGATACAGATACACTGCACAGTGTAAACACTGATAAATCTGGACTGGTTTACTCTGTCCCTGATATACAGATACACTGCACAGTGTAAACACTGATAAATCTGGACTGGTTTACTCTGTCCCTGATATACAGATACACTGCACAGTGTAAACACTGATAAATCTGGACTGGTTTACTCTGTCCCTGATATACAGATACACTGCACACAGTAAACACTGATAAATCTGGACTGGTTTACTCTGTCCCTGATATACAGATACACTGCACAGTGTAAACACTGATAAATCTGGACTGGTTTACTCTGTCCCTGAGATACAGATACACTGCACAGTGTAAACACTGATAAATCTGGACTGGTTTACTCTGTCCCTGATATACAGATACACTGCACAGTGTAAACACTGATAAATCTGGACTGGTTTACTCTGTCCGAGATACAGATACAATGCACACAGTAAACACTGATAAATCTGGACTGGTTTACTCTGTCCGAGATACAGATACACTGCACACAGTAAACACTGATAAATCTGGACTGGTTTACTCTGTACCTGATATACAGATACACTGCACACAGTGAACACTGATAAATCTGGACTGGTTTACTCTGTCCCTGAGATACAGATACACTGCACACAGTGAACACTGATAAATCTGGACTGGTTTACTCTGTCCCTGATATACAGATACACTGCACAGTGTAAACACTGATAAATCTGGACTGGTTTACTCTGTCCCTGAGATACAGATACACTGCACACAGTGAACACTGATAAATCTGGACTGGTTTACTCTGTCCCTGAGATACAGATACACTGCACAGTAAACACTGATAAATCTGGACTGGTTTACTCTGTCCCTGAGATACAGATACACTGCACAGTGAACACTGATAAATCTGGACTGGTTTACTCTGTCCCTGAGATACAGATACACTGCACAGTGTAAACACTGATAAATCTGGACTGGTTTACTCTGTCCCTGAGATACAGATACACTGCACACAGTGAACACTGATAAATCTGGACTGGTTTACTCTGTCCCTGAGATACAGATACACTGCACAGTAAACACTGATAAATCTGGACTGGTTTACTCTGTCCCTGAGATACAGATACACTGCACAGTGTAAACACTGATAAATCTGGACTGGTTTACTCTGTCCCTGATATACAGATACACTGCACAGTGTAAACACTGATAAATCTGGACTGGTTTACTCTGTCCCTGAGATACAGATACACTGCACAGTCGAAACACTGATAAATCTGGACTGGTTTACTCTGTCCCTGATATACAGATACACTGCACAGTGTAAACACTGATAAATCTGGACTGGTTTACTCTGTCCCTGAGATACAGATACACTGCACACAGTAAACACTGATAAATCTGGACTGGTTTACTCTGTCCCTGATATACAGATACACTGCACACAGTAAACACTGATAAACCTGGACTGGTTTACTCTGTCCCTGAGATACAGATACACTGCACACAGTAAACACTGATAAATCTGGACTGGTTTACTCTGTCCCTGATATACAGATACACTGCACAGTGTAAACACTGATAAATCTGGACTGGTTTACTCTGTCCCTGATATACAGATACACTGCACAGTGTAAACACTGATAAATCTGGACTGGTTTACTCTGTCCCTGATATACAGATACACTGCACAGTGTAAACACTGATAAATCTGGACTGGTTTACTCTGTCCCTGATATACAGATACACTGCACACAGTAAACACTGATAAATCTGGACTGGTTTACTCTGTCCCTGATATACAGATACACTGCACAGTGTAAACACTGATAAATCTGGACTGGTTTACTCTGTCCCTGATATACAGATACACTGCACAGTGTAAACACTGATAAATCTGGACTGGTTTACTCTGTCCCTGAGATACAGATACACTGCACACAGTAAACACTGATAAATCTGGACTGGTTTACTCTGTCCCTGATATACAGATACACTGCACAGTGTAAACACTGATAAATCTGGACTGGTTTACTCTGTCCCTGAGATACAGATACACTGCACAGTAAACACAGATAAATCTGGACTGGTTTACTCTGTCCCTGATATACAGATACACTGCACAGTGTAAACACTGATAAATCTGGACTGGTTTACTCTGTCCCTGAGATACAGATACACTGCACAGTAAACACTGATAAATCTGGACTGGTTTACTCTGTCCCTGAGATACAGAAACACTGCACACAGTAAACACTGATAAATCTGGACTGGTTTACTCTGTCCCTGAGATACAGAAACACTGCACACAGTAAACACTGATAAATCTGGACTGGTTTACTCTGTCCCTGATATACAGATACACTGCACACAGTGAACACTGATAAATCTGGACTGGTTTACTCTGTCCCTGAGATACAGATACACTGCACAGTAAACACTGATAAATCTGGACTGGTTTACTCTGTCCCTGATATACAGAGACACTGCACAGTGTAAACACTGATAAATCTGGACTGGTTTACTCTGTCCCTGATATACAGATACACTGCACAGTAAACACTGATAAATCTGGACGGGTTTACTCTGTCCCTGATATACAGATACACTGCACAGTGTAAACACTGATAAATCTGGACTGGTTTACTCTGTCCCTGAGATACAGATACACTGCACACAGGAAACACTGATAAATCTGGACTGGTTTACTCTGTCTCTGAGATACAGATACACTGCACAGTGTAAACACTGATAAATCTGGATTGGTTTACTCTGTCCCTGAGATACAGATACACTGCACAGTGTAAACACTGATAAATCTGGACTGGTTTACTCTGTCCCTGATATACAGATACACTGCACAGTGTAAACACTGATAAATCTGGACTGGTTTACTCTGTCCCTGAGATACAGATTGAAGGAGGAAATTTTCCAGAAAACCATATTTGTATCATCAAACATATTTACATATTGGACTAATTGGCACCACTCATAACGGGCCAACAATGCAGAGGGGCACCCCCGGATGGATATTCAATCGGGTCCCCCCCTGCACAGCTGAGAGACTCACGAATTTCAGAAACTACGGAAGATCCCTAATCTGCCTAGCAACAGCGCGCAGCTGCATTTTAAACTGGCCAAGGACGATCAAGATCCCTATGAAACGAGACATAGAGTGGGTTATCAAAACCAAGCTATCACTGAAATATTACCAATTCGGCCAAGGCAGACATAAAAATCTGATAAACTAAGAGATAAGGATAAAAGGTTAAGAATGAAATACTCCAGACACCCAACAGGACAGGATGACATTAACACTCAATCTCACAAGCAGGAAACACAGACACGGAACAATAGGATCAATTCAAATAAGAGGACACATAGAGATGATAATGGGAAACGCATTTAGACACCGGGGCAGGACCAAGTAATCCCATTAACACGAACACACACCATACAAATGCTAATCGATGAAACTTCCTAGGGACTTTTGAAACTGACAGACCACTTTATACATTGTGTAAAAATGCATAATCAAATGTTCCCGCTTGAATTTGAAACTCTATAAAGATACACCGCTGATGTGATTTAATTGAGATCAACGTGGCCAAGCCACTGTTTCTGAGCTGGCTACGGGGGTCTCCCTGGGATCCCAGTAATTGTACAATAAAGACACGCTTTGAACCTTGATTTGCGACTCAACTTCTATTCTGCACTGGTAAAGGGATATTTCCCTACAACACAGATACACTGCACAGTGTAAACACTGATAAATCTGGACTGGTTTACTCTGTCCCTGAGATACAGATACACTGCACAGTGTAAACACTGATAAATCTGGACTGGTTTACTCTGTCCCTGAGATACAGATACACTGCACAGTGTAAACACTGATAAATCTGGACTGGTTTACTCTGTCCCTGAGATACAGATACACTGCACAGTGTAAACACTGATAAATCTGGACTGGTTTACTCTGTCCCTGAGATACAGATACACTGCACAGTGTAAACACTGATAAATCTGGACTGGTTTACTGTGTCCCTGAGATACAGATACACTGCACAGTGTAAACACTGATAAATCTGGACTGGTTTACTCTGTCCCTGAGATACAGATACACTGCACAGTGTAAACACTGATAAATCTGGACTGGTTTACTCTGTCCCTGAGATACAGATACACTGCACACAGTAAACACTGATAAATCTGGACTGGTTTACTCTGTCCCTGATATACAGATACACTGCACACAGTAAACACTGATAAATCTGGACTGGTTTACCCTGTCCCTGAGATACAGATACACTGCACACAGTAAACACTGATAAACCTGGACTGGTTTACTCTGTCCCTGAGATACAGATACACAGCACAGTGTAAACACTGATAAATCTGGACTGGTTTACTCTGTCCCTGATATACAGATACACTGCACACAGTAAACACTGATAAATCTGGACTGGTTTACTCTGTCCCTGAGATACAGATACACTGCACACAGTAAACACTGATAAACCTGGACTGGTTTACTCTGTCCCTGATATACAGATACACTGCACAGTGTAAACACTGATAAATCTGGACTGGTTTACTCTGTCCCTGAGATACAGATACACTGCACAGTGTAAACACTGATAAATCTGGACTGGTTTACTCTGTCCCTGAGATACAGATACACTGCACAGTGTAAACACTGATAAATCTGGACTGGTTTACTCTGTCCCTGAGATACAGATACACTGCACAGTGTAAACACTGATAAATCTGGACTGGTTTACTCTGTCCCTGAGATACAGATACACTGCACAGTGTAAACACTGATAAATCTGGACTGGTTTACTCTGTCCCTGAGATACAGATACACTGCACAGTGTAAACACTGATAAATCTGGACTGGTTTACTCTGTCCCTGATATACAGATACACTGCACACAGTAAACACTGATAAATCTGGACTGGTTTACTCTGTGCCTGATATACAGATACACTGCACAGTGTAAACACTGATAAATCTGGACTGGTTTACTCTGTCCCTGATATACAGATACACTGCACACAGTAAACACTGATAAATCTGGACTGGTTTACTCTGTCCCTGATATACAGATACACTGCACAGTGTAAACACTGATAAATCTGGACTGGTTTACTCTGTCCCTGAGATACAGATACACTGCACAGTGTAAACACTGATAAATCTGGACTGGTTTACTCTGTCCCTGAGATACAGATACACTGCACAGTGTAAACACTGATAAATCTGGACTGGTTTACTGTGTCCCTGAGATACAGATACACTGCACAGTGTAAACACTGATAAATCTGGACTGGTTTACTCTGTCCCTGATATACAGATACACTGCACAGTGTAAACACTGATAAATCTGGACTGGTTTACTCTGTCCCTGAGATACAGATACACTGCACACAGTAAACACTGATAAATCTGGACTGGTTTACTCTGTCCCTGATATACAGATACACTGCACACAGTAAACACTGATAAATCTGGACTGGTTTACCCTGTCCCTGAGATACAGATACACTGCACACAGTAAACACTGATAAACCTGGACTGGTTTACTCTGTCCCTGAGATACAGATACACAGCACAGTGTAAACACTGATAAATCTGGACTGGTTTACTCTGTCCCTGATATACAGATACACTGCACACAGTAAACACTGATAAATCTGGACTGGTTTACCCTGTCCCTGAGATACAGATACACTGCACACAGTAAACACTGATAAACCTGGACTGGTTTACTCTGTCCCTGATATACAGATACACTGCACAGTGTAAACACTGATAAATCTGGACTGGTTTACTCTGTCCCTGAGATACAGATACACTGCACAGTGTAAACACTGATAAATCTGGACTGGTTTACTCTGTCCCTGAGATACAGATACACTGCACAGTGTAAACACTGATAAATCTGGACTGGTTTACTCTGTCCCTGAGATACAGATACACTGCACAGTGTAAACACTGATAAATCTGGACTGGTTTACTCTGTCCCTGAGATACAGATACACTGCACAGTGTAAACACTGATAAATCTGGACTGGTTTACTCTGTCCCTGAGATACAGATACACTGCACAGTGTAAACACTGATAAATCTGGACTGGTTTACTCTGTCCCTGATATTCAGATACACTGCACACAGTAAACACTGATAAATCTGGACTGGTTTACTCTGTGCCTGATATACAGATACACTGCACAGTGTAAACACTGATAAATCTGGACTGGTTTACTCTGTCCCTGATATACAGATACACTGCACACAGTAAACACTGATAAATCTGGACTGGTTTACTCTGTCCCTGATATACAGATACACTGCACAGTGTAAACACTGATAAATCTGGACTGGTTTCCTCTGTCCCTGAGATACAGATACACTGCACAGTGTAAACACTGATAAATCTGGACTGGTTTACTCTGTCCCTGATATACAGAAACACTGCACAGTGTAAACACTGATAAACCTGGACTGGTTTACTCTGTCCCTGAGATACAGATACACTGCACAGTGTAAACACTGATAAATCTGGACTGGTTTACTCTGTCCCTGATATACAGATACACTGCACAGTGTAAACACTGATAAATCTGGACTGGTTTCCTCTGTCCCTGAGATACAGATACACTGCACACAGTAAACACTGATAAATCTGGACTGGTTTACTCTGTCCCTGATATACAGATACACTGCACAGTGTAAACACTGATAAACCTGGACTGGTTTACTCTGTCCCTGAGATACAGATACACTGCACAGTGTAAACACTGATAAATCTGGACTGGTTTACTCTGTCCCTGATATACAGATACACTGCACACAGTGAACACTGATAAATCTGGACTGGTTTACTCTGTCCCTGATATACAGATACACTGCACAGTAAACACTGATAAATCTGGACTGGTTTACTCTGTCCCTGAGATACAGATACACTGCACACAGTAAACACTGATAAATCTGGACTGGTTTACTCTGTCCCTGAGATACAGATACACTGCACAGTAAACACTGATAAATCTGGACTGGTTTACTCTGTCCCTGATATACAGAAACACTGCACAGTGTAAACACTGATAAATCTGGACTGGTTTACTCTGTCCATGAGATACAGATACACTGCACACAGTAAACACTGATAAATCTGGACTGGTTTACTCTGTCCCTGATATACAGATACACTGCACAGTGTAAACACTGATAAATCTGGACTGGTTTACTCTGTCCCTGAGATACAGATACACTGCACACAGTAAACACTGATAAATCTGGACTGGTTTACTCTGTCCCTGATATACAGATACACTGCACACAGTAAACACTGATAAACCTGGACTGGTTTACTCTGTCCCTGATATACAGATACACTGCACACAGTAAACACTGATAAATCTGGACTGGTTTACTCTGTCCCTGAGATACAGATACACTGCACACAGTAAACACTGATAAATCTGGACTGGTTTACTCTGTCCCTGAGATACAGATACACTGCACAGTAAACACTGATAAATCTGGACTGGTTTACTCTGTCCCTGAGATACAGATACACTGCACACAGTGAACACTGATAAATCTGGACTGGTTTACTCTGTCCCTGAGATACAGATACACTGCACAGTGTAAACACTGATAAATCTGGACTGGTTTACTCTGTCCCTGAGATACAGATACACTGCACAGTGTAAACACTGATAAATCTGGACTGGTTTACTCTGTCCCTGAGATACAGATACACTGCACAGTGTAAACACTGATAAATCTGGACTGGTTTACTGTGTCCCTGAGA
This sequence comes from Mustelus asterias, assembly GCF_964213995.1. Taxonomy (NCBI): domain Eukaryota; kingdom Metazoa; phylum Chordata; class Chondrichthyes; order Carcharhiniformes; family Triakidae; genus Mustelus; species Mustelus asterias. Next base: position 8,729 of record NW_027592392.1, read on the forward strand.
TACAGATACACTGCACAGTGTAAACACTGATAAATCTGGACTGGTTTACTCTGTCCCTGATATACAGATACACTGCACAGTGTAAACACTGATAAATCTGGACTGGTTTACTCTGTCCCTGAGATACAGATACACTGCACACAGTAAACACTGATAAATCTGGACTGGTTTACTCTGTCCCTGATATACAGATACACTGCACACAGTAAACACTGATAAATCTGGACTGGTTTACCCTGTCCCTGAGATACAGATACACTGCACACAGTAAACACTGATAAACCTGGACTGGTTTACTCTGTCCCTGAGATACAGATACACAGCACAGTGTAAACACTGATAAATCTGGACTGGTTTACTCTGTCCCTGATATACAGATACACTGCACACAGTAAACACTGATAAATCTGGACTGGTTTACCCTGTCCCTGAGATACAGATACACTGCACACAGTAAACACTGATAAACCTGGACTGGTTTACTCTGTCCCTGATATACAGATACACTGCACAGTGTAAACACTGATAAATCTGGACTGGTTTACTCTGTCCCTGAGATACAGATACACTGCACAGTGTAAACACTGATAAATCTGGACTGGTTTACTCTGTCCCTGAGATACAGATACACTGCACAGTGTAAACACTGATAAATCTGGACTGGTTTACTCTGTCCCTGAGATACAGATACACTGCACAGTGTAAACACTGATAAATCTGGACTGGTTTACTCTGTCCCTGAGATACAGATACACTGCACAGTGTAAACACTGATAAATCTGGACTGGTTTACTCTGTCCCTGAGATACAGATACACTGCACAGTGTAAACACTGATAAATCTGGACTGGTTTACTCTGTCCCTGATATTCAGATACACTGCACACAGTAAACACTGATAAATCTGGACTGGTTTACTCTGTGCCTGATATACAGATACACTGCACAGTGTAAACACTGATAAATCTGGACTGGTTTACTCTGTCCCTGATATACAGATACACTGCACACAGTAAACACTGATAAATCTGGACTGGTTTACTCTGTCCCTGATATACAGATACACTGCACAGTGTAAACACTGATAAATCTGGACTGGTTTCCTCTGTCCCTGAGATACAGATACACTGCACAGTGTAAACACTGATAAATCTGGACTGGTTTACTCTGTCCCTGATATACAGAAACACTGCACAGTGTAAACACTGATAAACCTGGACTGGTTTACTCTGTCCCTGAGATACAGATACACTGCACAGTGTAAACACTGATAAATCTGGACTGGTTTACTCTGTCCCTGATATACAGATACACTGCACAGTGTAAACACTGATAAATCTGGACTGGTTTCCTCTGTCCCTGAGATACAGATACACTGCACACAGTAAACACTGATAAATCTGGACTGGTTTACTCTGTCCCTGATATACAGATACACTGCACAGTGTAAACACTGATAAACCTGGACTGGTTTACTCTGTCCCTGAGATACAGATACACTGCACAGTGTAAACACTGATAAATCTGGACTGGTTTACTCTGTCCCTGATATACAGATACACTGCACACAGTGAACACTGATAAATCTGGACTGGTTTACTCTGTCCCTGATATACAGATACACTGCACAGTAAACACTGATAAATCTGGACTGGTTTACTCTGTCCCTGAGATACAGATACACTGCACACAGTAAACACTGATAAATCTGGACTGGTTTACTCTGTCCCTGAGATACAGATACACTGCACAGTAAACACTGATAAATCTGGACTGGTTTACTCTGTCCCTGATATACAGAAACACTGCACAGTGTAAACACTGATAAATCTGGACTGGTTTACTCTGTCCATGAGATACAGATACACTGCACACAGTAAACACTGATAAATCTGGACTGGTTTACTCTGTCCCTGATATACAGATACACTGCACAGTGTAAACACTGATAAATCTGGACTGGTTTACTCTGTCCCTGAGATACAGATACACTGCACACAGTAAACACTGATAAATCTGGACTGGTTTACTCTGTCCCTGATATACAGATACACTGCACACAGTAAACACTGATAAACCTGGACTGGTTTACTCTGTCCCTGATATACAGATACACTGCACACAGTAAACACTGATAAATCTGGACTGGTTTACTCTGTCCCTGAGATACAGATACACTGCACACAGTAAACACTGATAAATCTGGACTGGTTTACTCTGTCCCTGAGATACAGATACACTGCACAGTAAACACTGATAAATCTGGACTGGTTTACTCTGTCCCTGAGATACAGATACACTGCACACAGTGAACACTGATAAATCTGGACTGGTTTACTCTGTCCCTGATATACAGATACACTGCACACAGTAAACACTGATAAATCTGGACTGGTTTACTCTGTCCCTGATATACAGATACACTGCACAGTGTAAACACTGATAAATCTGGACTGGTTTACTCTGTCCGTGAGATACAGATACACTGCACAGTGTAAACACTGATAAATCTGGACTGGTTTACTCTGTCCCTGAGATACAGATACACTGCACAGTGTAAACACTGATAAATCTGGACTGGTTTACTCTGTCCCTGAGATACAGATACACTGCACAGTGTAAACACTGATAAATCTGGACTGGTTTACTCTGTCCCTGATAGACAGAAACACTGCACAGTGTAAACACTGATAAATCTGGACTGGTTTACTCTGTCCCTAAGATACAGATACACTGCACACAGTAAACACTGATAAATCTGGACTGGTTTACTCTGTCCCTGATATACAGATACACTGCACACAGTAAACACTGATAAATCTGGACTGGTTTACCCTGTCCCTGAGATACAGATACACTGCACACAGTAAACACTGATAAACCTGGACTGGTTTACTCTGTCCCTGAGATACAGATACACAGCACAGTGTAAACACTGATAAATCTGGACTGGTTTACTCTGTCCCTGATATACAGATACACTGCACACAGTAAACACTGATAAATCTGGACTGGTTTACCCTGTCCCTGAGATACAGATACACTGCACACAGTAAACACTGATAAACCTGGACTGGTTTACTCTGTCCCTGATATACAGATACACTGCACAGTGTAAACACTGATAAATCTGGACTGGTTTACTCTGTCCCTGAGATACAGATACACTGCACAGTGTAAACACTGATAAATCTGGACTGGTTTACTCTGTCCCTGAGATACAGATACACTGCACAGTGTAAACACTGATAAATCTGGACTGGTTTACTCTGTCCCTGAGATACAGATACACTGCACAGTGTAAACACTGATAAATCTGGACTGGTTTACTCTGTCCCTGAGATACAGATACACTGCACACAGTGAACACTGATAAATCTGGACTGGTTTACTCTGTCCCTGAGATACAGATACACAGCACAGTGTAAACACTGATAAATCTGGACTGGTTTACTCTGTCCCTGATATACAGATACACTGCACACAGTGAACACTGATAAATCTGGACTGGTTTACTCTGTCCCTGATATACAGATACACTGCACAGTGTAAACACTGATAAATCTGGACTGGTTTACTCTGTCCCTGATATACAGATACACTGCACACAGTAAACACTGATAAATCTGGACTGGTTTACTCTGTCCCTGATATACAGATACACTGCACAGTGTAAACACTGATAAATCTGGACTGGTTTACTCTGTCCGTGAGATACAGATACACTGCACAGTGTAAACACTGATAAATCTGGACTGGTTTACTCTGTCCCTGAGATACAGATACACTGCACAGTGTAAACACTGATAAATCTGGACTGGTTTACTCTGTCCCTGAGATACAGATACACTGCACAGTGTAAACACTGATAAATCTGGACTGGTTTACTCTGTCCCTGAGATACAGAAACGCTGCACAGTGTAAACACTGATAAATCTGGACTGGTTTACTCTGTCCCTGATATACAGAAACACTGCACAGTGTAAACACTGATAAATCTGGACTGGTTTACTCTGTCCCTGAGATACAGATACAATGCACAGTGTAAACACTGATAAATCTGGACTGGTTTACTCTGTCCCCGATATACAGAAACACTGCACACAGTAAACAATGATAAATCTGGACTGGTTTACTCTGTCCCTGAGATACAGATACACTGCACACAGTGAACACTGATAAATCTGGACTGGTTTACTCTGTCCCTGAGATACAGATACACAGCACAGTGTAAACACTGATAAATCTGGACTGGTTTACTCTGTCCCTGATATAGAGATTCACTGCACACAGTAAACACTGATAAATCTGGACTGGTTTACTCTGTCCCTGATATACAGATACACTGCACAGTAAGCACTGATAAATCTGGACTGGTTTACTCTGTCCCTGATATACAGATACACTGCTCAGTGAGCACTGATAAATCAGGACTGGTTTACTCTGTCCCTGAGATACAGATACACTGCACACAGTAAACACTGATTAATCTGGACTGGTTTACTCTGTCCCTGAGATACAGATACACTGCACAGTAAACACTGATAAATCTGGACTGGTTTACTCTGTCCCTGATATACAGATACACTGCACAGTAAGCACTGATAAATCAGGACTGGTTTACTCTGTCCCTGATATACAGATACACTGCACACAGTGAACACTGATAAATCTGGACTGGTTTACTCTGTCCCTGAGATACAGATACACTGCACAGTAAACACTGATAAATCTGGACTGGTTTACTCTGTCCCTGATATACAGATACACTGCACAGTGTAAACACTGATAAATCTGGACTGGTTTACTCTGTTCCTGAGATACAGATACACTGCACAGTTTAAACACTGATAAATCTGGACTGGTTTACTCTGTCCCTGATATACAGATACACTGCACAGTGTAAACACTGATAAATCTGGACTGGTTTACTCTGTCCCTGATATACAGATACACTGCACACAGTGAACACTGATGAATCTGGACTGGTTTACTCTGTCCCTGATATACAGAAACACTGCACAGTAAACACTGATAAATCTGGACCGGTTTACTCTGTCCCTGAGATACAGATACACTGCACAGTGTAAACACTGATAAATCTGGACTGGTTTACTCTGTCCCTGAGATACAGATACACTGCACAGTGTAAACACTGATAAATCTGGACTGGTTTACTCTGTCCCTGAGATACAGATACACTGCACAGTGTAAACACTGATAAATCTGGACTGGTTTACTCTGTCCCTGAGATACAGATACACTGCACAGTGTAAACACTGATAAATCTGGACTGGGTTACTCTGTGCCTGAGATACAGATACACTGCACACAGTAAACACTGATAAATCTGGACTGGTTTACTCTGTTCCTGAGATACAGATACACTGCACACAGTAAACACTGATAAATCTGGACTGGATTACTCTGTCCCTGAGATACAGATACACTGCACACAGTGAACACTGATAAATCTGGACTGGTTTACTCTGTCCCTGATATACAGATACACTGCACACAGTAAACACTGATAAATCTGGACTGGTTTACTCTGTTCCTGAGATACAGATACACTGCACAGTAAACACTGATAAATCTGGACTGGTTTACTCTGTACCTGATATACAGATACACTGCACAGTGTAAACACTGATAAATCTGGACTGGTTTACTCTGTGCCTGAGATACAGATACACTGCACACAGTAAACACTGATAAATGTGGACTGGATTACTCTGTCCCTGAGATACAGATACACTGCACACAGAAAACACTGATAAATCTGGACTGGTTTACTCTGTTCCTGATATACAGATACACTGCACAGTGTAAACACTGATAAATCTGGACTGGTTTACTCTGTGCCTGAGATACAGATACACTGCACACAGTAAACACTGATAAATCTGGACTGGATTACTCTGTCCCTGAGATACAGATACACTGCACACAGTAAACACTGATAAATCTGGACTGGTTTACTCTGTCCCTGATGTACAGATACACTGCACACAGTAAACACTGATAAATCTGGACTGGTTTACTCTGTTCCTGAGATACAGATACACTGCACACAGTAAACACTGATAAATCTGGACTGGATTACTCTGTCCCTGAGATACAGATACACTGCACACAGTGAACACTGATAAATCTGGACTGGTTTACTCTGTCCCTGATATACAGATACACTGCACACAGTAAACACTGATAAATCTGGACTGGTTTACTCTGTCCCTGATATACAGATACACTGCACAGTAAACACTGATAAATCTGGACTGGTTTACTCTGTTCCTGAGATACAGATACACTGCACACAGTGAACACTGATAAATCTGGACTGGTTTACTCTGTCCCTGATATACAGATACACTGCACACAGTAAACACTGATAAATCTGGACTGGTTTACTCTGTCCCTGATATACAGATACACTGCACAGTGTAAACACTGATAAATCTGGACTGGTTTACTCTGTCCCTGATATACAGATACACTGCACAGTGTAAACACTGATAAATCTGGACTGGTTTACTCTGTCCCTGAGATACAGATACACTGCACACAGTAAACACTGATAAATCTGGACTGGTTTACTCTGTCCCTGAGATACAGATACACTGCACAGTGTAAACACTGATAAATCTGGACTGGTTTACTCTGTCCCTGAGATACAGAAACGCTGCACAGTGTAAACACTGATAAATCTGGACTGGTTTACTCTGTCCCTGAGATACAGATACACTGCACAGTGTAAACACTGATAAATCTGGACTGGTTTACTCTGTCCCTGAGATACAGATACACTGCACAGTGTAAACACTGATAAATCTGGACTGGTTTACTCTGTCCCTGATATACAGATACACTGCACACAGTAAACACTGATAAATCTGGACTGGTTTACTCTGTCCCTGATATACAGATACACTGCACAGTGTAAACACTGATAAATCTGGACTGGTTTACTCTGTCCCTGATATACAGATACACTGCACAGTGTAAACACTGATAAATCTGGACTGGTTTACTCTGTCCCTGATATACAGATACACTGCACACAGTAAACACTGATAAATCTGGACTGGTTTACTCTGTCCCTGAGATACAGATACACTGCACAGTGTAAACACTGATAAATCTGGACTGGTTTACTCTGTCCCTGAGATACAGAAACGCTGCACAGTGTAAACACTGATAAATCTGGACTGGTTTACTCTGTCCCTGATATACAGATACACTGCACAGTGTAAACACTGATAAATCTGGACTGGTTTACTCTGTCCCTGATATACAGATACACTGCACACAGTAAACACTGATAAATCTGGACTGGTTTACTCTGTCCCTGATATACAGATACAATGCACAGTGTAAACACTGATAAATCTGGACTGGTTTACTCTGTCCCTGAGATACAGATACACTGCACAGTAAACACTGATAAATCTGGACTAGTTTACTCTGTCCCTGATATACAGATACACTGCACACAGTAAACACTGATAAATCTGGACCGGTTTACTCTGTCCCTGATATACAGATACAATGCACAGTGTAAACACTGATAAATCTGGACTGGTTTACTCTGTCCCTGAGATACAGATACACTGCACAGTGTAAACACTGATAAATCTGGACTGGTTTACTCTGTCCCTGATATACAGATACACTGCACAGTGTAAACACTGATAAATCTGGACTGGTTTACTCTGTCCCTGAGATACAGATACACTGCACAGTGTAAACACTGATAAATCTGGACTGGTTTACTCTGTCCCTGAGATACAGATACACTGCACAGTGTAAACACTGATAAATCTGGACTGGTTTACTCTGTCCCTGATATACAGAAACACTGCACAGTGTAAACACTGATAAATCTGGACTGGATTACTCTGTCCCTGAGATACAGATACACTGCACACAGTAAACACTGATAAATCTGGACTGGTTTACTCTGTCCCTGAGATACAGATACACTGCACAGTGTAAACACTGATAAATCTGGACTGGTTTACTCTGTTCCTGATATACAGATACACTGCACAGTGTAAACACTGATAAATCTGGACTGGATTACTCTGTCCCTGAGATACAGATACACTGCACACAGTAAACACTGATAAATCTGGACTGGTTTACTCTGTCCCTGATATACAGATACACTGCACACAGTGAACACTGATAAATCTGGACTGGTTTACTCTGTCCCTGAGATACAGGTACACTGCACACAGTAAACACTGATAAATCTGGACTGGTTTACTCTGTCCCTGATGTACAGATACACTGCACACAGTAAACACTGATAAATCTGGACTGGTTTACTCTGTTCCTGAGATACAGATACACTGCACACAGTAAACACTGATAAATCTGGACTGGATTACTCTGTCCCTGAGATACAGATACACTGCACACAGTGAACACTGATAAATCTGGACTGGTTTACTCTGTCCCTGATATACAGATACACTGCACACAGTAAACACTGATAAATCTGGACTGGTTTACTCTGTCCCTGATATACAGATACACTGCACAGTAAACACTGATAAATCTGGACTGGTTTACTCTGTTCCTGAGATACAGATACACTGCACACAGTGAACACTGATAAATCTGGACTGGTTTACTCTGTCCCTGATATACAGATACACTGCACACAGTAAACACTGATAAATCTGGACTGGTTTACTCTGTCCCTGATATACAGATACACTGCACAGTGTAAACACTGATAAATCTGGACTGGTTTACTCTGTCCCTGATATACAGATACACTGCACAGTGTAAACACTGATAAATCTGGACTGGTTTACTCTGTCCCTGATATACAGATACACTGCACAGTGTAAACACTGATAAATCTGGACTGGTTTACTCTGTCCCTGATATACAGATACACTGCACACAGTAAACACTGATAAATCTGGACTGGTTTACTCTGTCCCTGATATACAGATACACTGCACAGTGTAAACACTGATAAATCTGGACTGGTTTACTCTGTCCCTGATATACAGATACACTGCACACAGTAAACACTGATAAATCTGGACTGGTTTACTCTGTCCCTGAGATACAGATACACTGCACAGTGTAAACACTGATAAATCTGGACTGGTTTACTCTGTCCCTGAGATACAGAAACGCTGCACAGTGTAAACACTGATAAATCTGGACTGGTTTACTCTGTCCCTGAGATACAGATACACTGCACAGTGTAAACACTGATAAATCTGGACTGGTTTACTCTGTCCCTGAGATACAGATACACTGCACAGTGTAAACACTGATAAATCTGGACTGGTTTACTCTGTCCCTGATATACAGATACACTGCACACAGTAAACACTGATAAATCTGGACTGGTTTACTCTGTCCCTGATGTACAGATACACTGCACAGTGTAAACACTGATAAATCTGGACTGGTTTACTCTGTCCCTGATATACAGATACACTGCACACAGTAAACACTGATAAATCTGGACTGGTTTACTCTGTCCCTGAGATACAGATACACTGCACAGTGTAAACACTGATAAATCTGGACTGGTTTACTCTGTCCCTGATATACAGATACACTGCACAGTGTAAACACTGATAAATCTGGACTGGTTTACTCTGTCCCTGATATACAGATACACTGCACACAGTAAACACTGATAAATCTGGACTGGTTTACTCTGTCCCTGATATACAGATACAATGCACAGTGTAAACACTGATAAATCTGGACTGGTTTACTCTGTCCCTGAGATACAGATACACTGCACAGTAAACACTGATAAATCTGGACTGGTTTACTCTGTCCCTGATATACAGATACACTGCACACAGTAAACACTGATAAATCTGCACTGGTTTACTCTGTCCCTGATATACAGATACAATGCACAGTGTAAACACTGATAAATCTGGACTGGTTTACTCTGTCCCTGAGATACAGATACACTGCACAGTGTAAACACTGATAAATCTGGACTGGATTACTCTGTCCCTGATATACAGATACACTGCACAGTGTAAACACTGATAAATCTGGACTGGTTTACTCTGTCCCTGAGATACAGATACACTGCACAGTGTAAACACTGATAAATCTGGACTGGTTTACTCTGTCCCTGAGATACAGATACACTGCACAGTGTAAACACTGATAAATCTGGACTGGTTTACTCTGTCCCTGATATACAGAAACACTGCACAGTGTAAACACTGATTAATCTGGACTGGATTACTCTGTCCCTGAGATACAGATACACTGCACACAGTAAACACTGATAAATCTGGACTGGTTTACTCTGTCCCTGAGATACAGATACACTGCACAGTGTAAACACTGATAAATCTGGACTGGTTTACTCTGTCCCTGATATACAGATACACTGCACAGTGTAAACACTGATAAATCTGGACTGGATTACTCTGTCCCTGAGATACAGATACACTGCACACAGTAAACACTGATAAATCTGGACTGGTTTACTCTGTCCCTGATATACAGATACACTGCACACAGTAAACACTGATAAATCTGGACTGGTTTACTCTGTCCCTGAGATACAGATACACTGCACAGTGTAAACACTGATAAATCTGGACTGGTTTACTCTGTCCCTGATATACAGATACACTGCACAGTAAACACTGATAAATCTGGACTGGTTTACTCTGTCCCTGAGAAACAGATACACTGCACAGTGTAAACACTGATAAATCTGGACTGGTTTACTCTGTCCCTGATATACAGATACACTGCACACAGTAAACACTGATAAATCTGGACTGGTTTACTCTGTTCCTGAGATACAGATACACTGCACAGTGTAAACACTGATAAATCTGGACTGGATTACTCTGTCCCTGAGATACAGATACACGGCACAGAGTAAACACTGATAAATCTGGACTGGTTTACTCTGTCCCTGATATACAGATACACTGCACAGTGTAAACACTGATAAATCTGGACTGGTTTACTCTGTCCCTGAGATACAGATACACTGCACACAGTGAACACTGATAAATCTGGACTGGTTTACTCTGTCCCTGATATACAGATACACTGCACAGTGTAAACACTGATAAATCTGGACTGGTTTACTCTGTCCCTGAGATACAGATACACTGCACACAGTGAACACTGATAAATCTGGACTGGTTTACTCTGTCCCTGAGATACAGATACACTGCACACAGTGAACACTGATAAATCTGGACTGGTTTACTCTGTCCCTGATATACAGATACACTGCACAGTGTAAACACTGATAAATCTGGACTGGTTTACTCTGTCCCTGATATACAGATACACTGCACAGTGTAAACACTGATAAATCTGGACTGGTTTACTCTGTCCCTGAGATACAGATACACTGCACAGTGTAAACACTGATAAATCTGGACTGGTTTACTCTGTACCTGATATACAGATACACTGCACAGTGTAAACACTGATAAATCTGGACTGGTTTACTCTGTCCCTGATATACAGATACACTGCACAGTGTAAACACTGATAAATCTGGACTGGTTTACTCTGTCCCTGATATACAGATACACTGCACAGTGTAAACACTGATAAATCTGGACTGGTTTACTCTGTCCCTGAGATACAGATACACTGCACAGTGTAAACACTGATAAATCTGGACTGGTTTACTCTGTCCCTGATATACAGATACACTGCACAGTGTAAACACTGATAAATCTGGACCGGTTTACTCTGTCCCTGATATACAGATACACAGCACAGTAAACACTGATAAATCTGGATTGGTTTACTCTGTCCCTGAGATACAGATACACTGCACACAGTGAACACTGATAAATCTGGACTGGTTTACTCTGTCCCTGATATACAGATACACTGCACAGTGTAAACACTGATAAATCTGGACTGGTTTACTCTGTCCCTGACATACAGATACACTGCACACAGTAAACACTGATAAATCTGGACTGGTTTACTCTGTCCCTGAGATACAGATACACTGCACACAGTGAACACTGATAAATCTGGACTGGTTTACTCTGTCCCTGATATACAGATACACTGCACAGTGTAAACACTGATAAATCTGGACTGGTTTACTCTGTCCCTGATATACAGATACACTGCACACAGTAAACACTGATAAATCTGGACTGGTTTACTCTGTCCCTGAGATACAGATACACTGCACACAGTAAACACTGATAAATCTGGACCGGTTTACTCTGTCCCTGATATACAGATACACAGCACAGTAAACACTGATAAATCTGGATTGGTTTACTCTGTCCCTGAGATACAGATACACTGCACACAGTGAACACTGATAAATCTGGACTGGTTTACTCTGTCCCTGATATACAGATACACTGCACAGTGTAAACACTGATAAATCTGGACTGGTTTACTCTGTCCCTGATATACAGATACACTGCACACAGTAAACACTGATAAATCTGGACTGGTTTACTCTGTCCCTGAGATACAGATACACTGCACACAGTGAACACTGATAAATCTGGACTGGTTTACTCTGTCCCTGATATACAGATACACTGCACAGTAAACACTGATAAATCTGGACTGGTTTACTCTGTCCCTGAGATACAGATACACTGCACACAGTGAACACTGATAAATCTGGACTGGTTTACTCTGTCCCTGAGATACAGATACACTGCACAGTAAACACTGATAAATCTGGACTGGTTTACTCTGTCCCTGAGATACAGATACACTGCACAGTGTAAACACTGATAAATCTGGACTGGTTTACTCTGTCCCTGATATACAGATACACTGCACAGTGGAAACACTGATAAATCTGGACTGGTTTACTCTGTCCCTGATATAGAGATACACTGCACAGTGTAAACACTGATAAATCTGGACTGGATTTCTCTGTCCCTGAGATACAGATACACTGCACAGTGTAAACACTGATAAATCTGGACTGGTTTACTCTGTCCCTGATATACAGATACACTGCACAGTGTAAACACTGATAAATCTGGACTGGTTTACTCTGTCCCTGAGATACAGATACACTGCACACAGTAAACACTGATAAATCTGGACTGGTTTACTCTGTCCCTGAGATACAGATACACTGCACAGTGTAAACACTGATAAATCTGGACTGGTTTACTCTGTCCCTGATATACAGATACACTGCACAGTGTAAACACTGATAAATCTGGACTGGTTTACTCTGTACCTGAGATACAGATACACTGCACACAGTAAACACTGATAAATCTGGACTGGTTTACTCTGTCCCTGAGATACAGATACACTGCACAGTGTAAACACTGATACATCTGGACTGGTTTACCCTGTCCCTGATATACAGATACACTGCACACAGTAAACACTGATAAATCTGGACTGGTTTACTCTGTCCCTGAGATACAGATACACTGCACACAGTAAACACTGATAAATCTGGACTGGTTTACTCTGTCCCTGAGATACAGATACACTGCACAGTAAACACTGATAAATCTGGACTGGTTTACTCTGTCCCTGAGATACAGATACACTGCACACAGTAAACACTGATAAATCTGGACTGGTTTACTCTGTCCCTGAGATACAGATACACTGCACACAGTAAACACTGATAAATCTGGACTGGTTAACTCTGTCCCTGAGATACAGATACACTGCACAGTGTAAACACTGATAAATCTGGACTGGTTTACTCTGTCCCTGAGATACAGATACACTGCACACAGTAAACACTGATAAATCTGGACTGGTTTACTCTGTCCCTGAGATACAGATACACTGCACAGTGTAAACACTGATAAATCTGGACTGGTTTACTCTGTCCCTGAGATACAGATACACTGCACACAGTAAACACTGATAAATCTGGACTGGTTTACTCTGTCCCTGAGATACAGATACACTGCACACAGTAAACACTGACAAATCTGGACTGGTTTACTCTGTCCCTGATAAACAGATACACTGCACACAGTAAACACTGATAAATCTGGACTGGTTTACTCTGTCCCTGAGATACAGATACACTGCACAGTGTAAACACTGATAAATCTGGACTGGTTTACTCTGTCCCTGATAAACAGATACACTGCACACAGTAAACACTGATAAATCTGGACTGGTTTACTCTGTCCCTGAGATACAGATACACTGCACACAGTAAACACTGATAAATCTGGACTGGTTTACTCTGTCCCTGATATACAGATACACTGCACACAGAAAACACTGATAAAACTGGACTGGTTTACTCTGTCCCTGAGATACAGATACACTGCACAGTGTAAACACTGATAAATCTGGACTGGTTTACTCGGTCCCTGAGATACAGATACACTGCACACAGTAAACACTAATAAATCTGGACTGGTTTACTCTGTCCCTGAGATACAGATACACTGCACACAGAAAACACTGATAAATCTGGACTGGTTTACTCTGTCCCTGATATACAGATACACTGCACAGTGTAAACACTGATAAATCTGGACTGGTTTACTCTGTCCCTGATATACAGATACACTGCACAGTGTAAACACTGATAAATCTGGACTGGTTTACTCTGTCCCTGATATACAGATACACTGCACAGTAAACACTGATAAATCTGGACTGGTTTACTCTGTCCCTGATATACAGATACACTGCACAGTGTAAACACTGATAAATCTGGACTGGTTTACTCTGTCCCTGATATACAGATACACTGCACACAGTAAACACTGATAAATCTGGACTGGTTGACTCTGTCCCTGAGATACAGATACACTGCACACAGTAAACACTGATAAATCTGGACTGGTTTACTCTGTCCCTGATATACAGATACACTGCACAGTGTAAACACTGATAAATCTGGACTGGTTTACTCTGTCCCTGAGATACAGATACACTGCACAGTGTAAACACTGATAAATCTGGACTGGTTTACTCTGTCCCTGATATACAGATACACTGCACACAGTAAACACTGATAAATCTGGACTGGTTTACTCTGTCCCTGATATACAGATACACTGCACAGTGTAAACACTGATAAATCTGGACTGGTTTACTCTGTCCCTGAGATACAGATACACTGCACAGTGTAAACACTGATAAATCTGGACTGGTTTACTCTGTCCCTGATATACAGATACACTGCACACAGTAAACACTGATAAATCTGGACTGGTTTACTCTGTCCCTGATATACAGATACACTGCACAGTGTAAACACTGATAAATCTGGACTGGTTTACTCTGTCCCTGAGATACAGATACACTGCACAGTGTAAACACTGATAAATCTGGACTGGTTTACTCTGTCCCTGATATACAGATACACTGCACAGTGTAAACACTGATAAATCTGGACTGGTTTACTCTGTCCGAGATACAGATACACTGCACACAGTAAACACTGATAAATCTGGACTGGTTTACTCTGTACCTGATATACAGATACACTGCACACAGTGAACACTGATAAATCTGGACTGGTTTACTCTGTCCCTGAGATACAGATACACTGCACACAGTGAACACTGATAAATCTGGACTGGTTTACTCTGTCCCTGATATACAGATACACTGCACAGTGTAAACACTGATAAATCTGGACTGGTTTACTCTGTCCCTGATATACAGATACACTGCACACAGTAAACACTGATAAATCTGGACTGGTTTACTCTGTCCCTGATATACAGATACACTGCACAGTGTAAACACTGATAAATCTGGACTGGTTTACTCTGTCCCTGAGATACAGATACACTGCACAGTGTAAACACTGATAAATCTGGACTGGTTTACTCTGTCCCTGATATACAGATACACTGCACACAGTAAACACTGATAAATCTGGACTGGTTTACTCTGTCCCTGATATACAGATACACTGCACAGTGTAAACACTGATAAATCTGGACTGGTTTACTCTGTCCGAGATACAGATACACTGCACACAGTGAACACTGATAAATCTGGACTGGTTTACTCTGTCCCTGAGATACAGATACACTGCACAGTAAACACTGATAAATCTGGACTGGTTTACTCTGTCCCTGAGATACAGATACACTGCACAGTGAACACTGATAAATCTGGACTGGTTTACTCTGTCCCTGAGATACAGATACACTGCACAGTGTAAACACTGATAAATCTGGACTGGTTTACTCTGTCCCTGAGATACAGATACACTGCACACAGTGAACACTGATAAATCTGGACTGGTTTACTCTGTCCCTGAGATACAGATACACTGCACAGTAAACACTGATAAATCTGGACTGGTTTACTCTGTCCCTGAGATACAGATACACTGCACAGTGTAAACACTGATAAATCTGGACTGGTTTACTCTGTCCCTGATATACAGATACACTGCACAGTGTAAACACTGATAAATCTGGACTGGTTTACTCTGTCCCTGAGATACAGATACACTGCACAGTGTAAACACTGATAAATCTGGACTGGTTTACTCTGTCCCTGATATACAGATACACTGCACAGTGTAAACACTGATAAATCTGGACTGGTTTACTCTGTCCCTGAGATACAGATACACTGCACACAGTAAACACTGATAAATCTGGACTGGTTTACTCTGTCCCTGATATACAGATACACTGCACAGTGTAAACACTGATAAATCTGGACTGGTTTACTCTGTCCCTGAGATACAGATACACTGCACAGTAAACACTGATAAATCTGGACTGGTTTACTCTGTCCCTGATATACAGATACACTGCACAGTGTAAACACTGATAAATCTGGACTGGTTTACTCTGTATCTGATATACAGATACACTGCACAGTGTAAACACTGCTAGTGCAGTTCGGGGGGGTTTAAACTAGTATGGCAGGGGGGTGGGGATCAAACTATTAGGTCTATAAGTGTGGTGGCTGGGGACGAGCTTGGGGCTGGGACAAGGCTGGCAAAGAAGAAGAGCACTCTGGGGGAGGACGACCTCACTGAGCCTGGGGGTCTGGAGTGCTTATACTTCAATGCAAGGAGCGTAGCAGGTAAAACAGACGAACTTGGGGCCTTAATGCGCACGAGGAATTTGGATGTGGTTGCAGTGACGGAGACTTGGTTGAAAGAGGGACAGGACTGGCAGCTGAATATTCCAGGGTACAAGTGTTTTAGGCGAGACAGAGGAGGGGCCAAAAGAGGTGGGGGAGTAGCGGTATTGGTTGGAGAGCATATTACAGCGGTGCAGAGGGAGGACAATTCGGAGGAGTCGTGTAGCGAGTCACTCTGGGTGGAGCTTAGAAACAGGAAAGGCGCAGTCACTATGTTGGGGGTGTACTACAGGCCCCCCAACAGCCCAAGGGAAGTGGAAGAATGGATATGTCAGGAGATACTGGATAGGTGCAGGAAATATAGGGTTGTTGTAGTGGGAGACTTCAATTTCCCTGGTATAGACTGGAAATCGCTGAGGGCAGGGACTCTGGATGGTGAGGCATTTGTAAAATGTGTACAGGAGGGTTCGTTGGAACAATATGTGGACAGCCCAACTAGAGAGGGGGCTATACTGGACCTGGTGCTGGGGAATGAGCCCGGTCAGGTCTTCAAAGTTTTGGTCGGGGAACATGTGGCAAATAGTGACCACAATTCTGTTAGCTTTAGGATAGTGATGGAAAAGGATGAGTGGTGTCCCAAGGGTAAGGTGTTGGATTGGGGGAAGGCTAACTTTATTGGGATCAGGCAGAAATTGGCAGCTCTTGATTGGGAGAGGCTGTTTGAGGGTAAATCCACATCTGGTATGTGGCAGTCTTTTAAGGAACGGTTGTTAGGGCTACAGGACAAGCATGTGCCTGTAAAAAAGAAGGATAGGAAGGGTAGGATTAGAGAACCGTGGATAACCAGGGAAATTGAGGGACTGGTCAAAAGGAAAAGAGAGGCGTATGTTAGGTCCAAGCAGCTAAAAACGGAGGGAGCTCTGGAGGAGTATAATGAAAGTAGGAAAATACTCAAACGGGGAATTAGAAGAGCAAAAAGGGGTCACGAAATGTTCTTGGCAGACAGGATTAAGGAGAATCCCAAGGCATTTTATTCATACGTTAGGAACAAAAGGGTTGTAAGGGAAAAAATCGGACCTCTCAGGGACAAAAGTGGGGACTTATGCTTGGAGCCCAAAGAGGTAGGGGAGATCCTAAATGAATACTTTGCGTCGGTATTCACTAAGGAGAGGGATGTGTTGACTGGGAGTGTCTCGGAGGGGAGTGTTGAACCGTTGGAGAAAATCTCCATTACAAAGGAGGAAGTGTTAGGTTTGTTAGAGAATATAAAGACTGACAAATCCCCAGGGCCTGATGGAATCTATCCAAGGCTGCTCAGGGAGACGAGAGGTGAAATCGTTGGGCCTCTGACGCAAATCTTTGTCTCGTCACTGGACACAGGTGAGGTCCCAGAGGATTGGAGGATAGCCAATGTGGTCCCGTTATTTAAGAAGGGTAGGAAGGATAACCCGGGTAATTATAGGCCGGTGAGCTTGACGTCCGTGGTGGGGAAGTTGTTGGAGAAGATTCTTAAAGATAGGATGTATGCGCATTTAGAAAGGAATAAACTCATTAACGATAGTCAACATGGTTTTGTGAGGGGGAGGTCATGCCTCACGAACCTGGTGGTGTTTTTTGAAGAAGTGACCAAAATGGTTGACGAAGGAAGGGCCGTGGATGTTGTCTATATGGATTTTAGTAAAGCATTTGACAAAGTCCCTCATGGTAGGCTAGTGAAAAAGGTTGGATCCCATGGGATAAAGGGGGAGGTGGCTAGATGGGTGGAGAACTGGCTTGGTCATAGAAGACAGAGGGTGGTAGTGGAAGGGTCTTTTTCCGGCTGGAGGCCTGTGACTAGTGGTGTTCCGCAGGGCTCTGTATTGGGACCTCTGCTGTTTGTGATTTATATAAATGATCTGGAAGAAGGAGTAACTGGGGTGATCAGTAAGTTTGCGGACGACACAAAACTGGCAGGACTTGCAGATAGTGAGGAACATTGTCAGAGGCTACAGAAGGATATAGATAGGCTGGAAATTTGGGCAAGGAAATGGCAGATGGAGTTCAATCCTGATAAATGCGAAGTGATGCATTTTGGACTCGTTTCGATCGCCTCAGGGGGTCGGAGAGGAATTTCCCAGATTTTTTTTTCCCCATATTGGCCCTGGGGTTTTTCACTCTGGGTTTTCGCCTCTCCCTGGAGATCACATGGTCTGGAATGGGGGGGTGGGGGTAAGTTAATAGGTTGTAATGAACAAAGCATCGTAGCTGTGAGGGACAGCTCGGTGGATAGGATATTGGTATGTAGATAGGCTGGAAAATTGGGCGGGGATCCTGGATTCAGGATTCAATCCTGGACCGGGGAGCGGCGCGGGCTTGGAGGGCCGAAGGGCCTGTTCCTGTGCTGTATTGTTCTTTGTTCTTTGTTCTTGATAAATCTGGACTGGTTTACTCTGTCCCTGAGATACAGAAACACTGCACACAGTAAACACTGATAAATCTGGACTGGTTTACTCTGTCCCTGAGATACAGAAACACTGCACACAGTAAACACTGATAAATCTGGACTGGTTTACTCTGTCCCTGATATACAGATACACTGCACACAGTGAACACTGATAAATCTGGTCTGGTTTACTCTGTCCCTGAGATACAGATACACTGCACAGTAAACACTGATAAATCTGGACTGGTTTACTCTGTCCCTGAGATACAGATACACTGCACAGTAAACACTGATAAATCTGGACTGGTTTACTCTGTCCCTGAGATACAGAAACACTGCACACAGTAAACACTGATAAATCTGGACTGGTTTACTCTGTCCCTGATATACAGATACACTGCACACAGTGAACACTGATAAATCTGGACTGGTTTACTCTGTCCCTGAGATACAGATACACTGCACAGTAAACACTGATAAATCTGGACTGGTTTACTCTGTCCCTGATATACAGATACACTGCACAGTGTAAACACTGATAAATCTGGACTGGTTTACTCTGTCCCTGAGATACAGATACACTGCACAGTGTAAACACTGATAAATCTGGACTGGTTTACTCTGTCCCTGATATACAGATACACTGCACAGTGTAAACACTGATAAATCTGGACTGGTTTACTCTGTCCCTGATATACAGATACACTGCACAGTGTAAACACTGATAAATCTGGACTGGTTTACTCTGTCCCTGAGATACAGATACACTGCACAGTGTAAACACTGATAAATCTGGACTGGTTTACTCTGTCCCTGATATACAGATACACTGCACAGTGTAAACACTGATAAATCTGGACTGGTTTACTCTGTCCCTGATATACAGATACACTGCACAGTGTAAACACTGATAAATCTGGACTGGTTTACTCTGTCCCTGATATACAGATACACTGCACAGTGTAAACACTGATAAATCTGGACTGGTTTACTCTGTCCCTGAGATACAGATACACTGCACAGTGTAAACACTGATAAATCTGGACTGGTTTACTCTGTCCCTGAGATACAGATACACTGCACAGTGTAAACACTGATAAATCTGGACTGGTTTACTCTGTCCCTGAGATACAGATACACTGCACAGTGTAAACACTGATAAATCTGGACTGGTTTACTCTGTCCCTGAGATACAGATACACTGCACAGTGTAAACACTGATAAATCTGGACTGGTTTACTCTGTCCCTGAGATACAGATACACTGCACAGTGTAAACACTGATAAATCTGGACTGGTTTACTCTGTCCCTGAGATACAGATACACTGCACAGTGTAAACACTGATAAATCTGGACTGGTTTACTCTGTCCCTGAGATACAGATACACTGCACACAGTAAACACTGATAAATCTGGACTGGTTTACTCTGTCCCTGATATACAGATACACTGCACACAGTAAACACTGATAAATCTGGACTGGTTTACTCTGTGCCTGATATACAGATACACTGCACAGTGTAAACACTGATAAATCTGGACTGGTTTACTCTGTCCCTGATATACAGATACACTGCACACAGTAAACACTGATAAATCTGGACTGGTTTACTCTGTCCCTGAGATACAGATACACTGCACAGTGTAAACACTGATAAATCTGGACTGGTTTACTCTGTCCCTGAGATACAGATACACTGCACAGTGTAAACACTGATAAATCTGGACTGGTTTACTCTGTCCCTGAGATACAGATACACTGCACAGTGTAAACACTGATAAATCTGGACTGGTTTACTCTGTCCCTGAGATACAGATACACTGCACAGTGTAAACACTGATAAATCTGGACTGGTTTACTCTGTCCCTGAGATACAGATACACTGCACAGTGTAAACACTGATAAATCTGGACTGGTTTACTCTGTGCCTGATATACAGATACACTGCACAGTGTAAACACTGATAAATCTGGACTGGTTTACTCTGTCCCTGATATACAGATACACTGCACACAGTAAACACTGATAAATCTGGACTGGTTTACTCTGTCCCTGATATACAGATACACTGCACAGTGTAAACACTCATAAATCTGGACTGGTTTCCTCTGTCCCTGAGATACAGATACACTGCACAGTGTAAACACTGATAAATCTGGACTGGTTTACTCTGTCCCTGATATACAGAAGCACTGCACAGTGTAAACACTGATAAACCTGGACTGGTTTACTCTGTCCCTGAGATACAGATACACTGCACAGTGTAAACACTGATAAATCTGGACTGGTTTACTCTGTCCCTGATATACAGATACACTGCACAGTGTAAACACTGATAAATCTGGACTGGTTTCCTCTGTCCCTGAGATACAGATACACTGCACACAGTAAACACTGATAAATCTGGACTGGTTTACTCTGTCCCTGATATACAGATACACTGCACAGTGTAAACACTGATAAATCTGGACTGGTTTACTCTGTCCCTGATATACAGATACACTGCACAGTGTAAACACTGATAAATCTGGACTGGTTTACTCTGTCCCTGATATACAGATACACTGCACACAGTGAACACTGATAAATCTGGACTGGAATACTCTGTCCCTGATATACAGATACACTGCACAGTAAACACTGATAAATCTGGACTGGTTTACTCTGTCCCTGAGATACAGATACACTGCACACAGTAAACACTGATAAATCTGGACTGGTTTACTCTGTCCCTGAGATACAGATACACTGCACAGTAAACACTGATAAATCTGGACTGGTTTACTCTGTCCCTGATATACAGAAACACTGCACAGTGTAAACACTGATAAATCTGGACTGGTTTACTCTGTCCCTGAGATACAGATACACTGCACACAGTAAACACTGATAAATCTGGACTGGTTTACTCTGTCCCTGATATACAGATACACTGCACAGTGTAAACACTGATAAATCTGGACTGGTTTACTCTGTCCCTGAGATACAGATACACTGCACAGTGTAAACACTGATAAATCTGGACTGGTTTACTCTGTCCCTGATATACAGATACACTGCACAGTGTAAACACTGATAAATCTGGACTGGTTTACTCTGTACCTGATATACAGATACACTGCACAGTGTAAACACTGATAAATCTGGACTGGTTTACTCTGTCCCTGATATACAGATACACTGCACACAGTAAACACTGATAAATCTGGACTGGTTTACTCTGTCCCTGATATACAGATACACTGCACAGTGTAAACACTGATAAATCTGGACTGGTTTACTCTGTCCCTGATATACAGATACACTGCACACAGTAAACACTGATAAATCTGGACTGGTTTACTCTGTCCCTGATATACAGAAACACTGCACAGTGTAAACACTGATAAATCTGGACTGGTTTACTCTGTCCCTGAGATACAGATACACTGCACAGTGTAAACACTGATAAATCTGGACTGGTTTACTCTGTCCCTGAGATACAGATACACTGCACAGTGTAAACACTGATAAATCTGGACTGGTTTACTCTGTCCCTGAGATACAGATACACTGCACACAGTGAATACTGATAAATCTGGACTGGTTTACTCTGTCCCTGATATACAGATACACTGCACACAGTAAACACTGATAAATCTGGACTGGTTTACTCTGTCCCTGATATACAGATACACTGCACAGTGTAAACACTGATAAATCTGGACTGGTTTACTCTGTCCCTGAGATACAGATACACTGCACAGTGTAAACACTGATAAATCTGGACTGGTTTACTCTGTCCCTGATATACAGAAACACTGCACACAATGAACACTGATAAATCTGGACTGGTTTACTCTGTCCCTGATATACAGAAACACTGCACACAGTGAACACTGATAAATCTGGACTGGTTTACTCTGTGCCTGATATACAGATACACTGCACACAATGAACACTGATAAATCTGGACTGGTTTACTCTGTCCCTGATATACAGAAACACTGCACACAGTGAACACTGATAAATCTGGACTGGTTTACTCTGTGCCTGATATACAGATACACTGCACAGTGTAAACACTGATAAATCTGGACTGGTTTCCTCTGTCCCTGATATACAGAAACACTGCACACAATGAACACTGATAAATCTGGACTGGTTTACTCTGTCCCTGATACACAGAAACACTGCACACAGTGAACACTGATAAATCTGGACTGGTTTACTCTGTGCCTGATATACAGATGCACTGCACAGTGTAAACACTGATAAATCTGGACTGGTTTACTCTGTCCCTGATATACAGATACACTGCACAGTGTAAACACTGATAAATCTGGACTGGTTTACTCTGTCCCTGAGATACAGATACACTGCACAGTAAACACTGATAAATCTGGACTGGTTTACTCTGTCCCTGAGATACAGATACACTGCACACAGTGAACACTGATAAATCTGGACTGGTTTACTCTGTCCCTGATATACAGATACACTGCACAGTGTAAACACTGATAAATCTGGACTGGTTTACTCTGTCCCTGAGATACAGATACACTGCACAGTGTAAACACTGATAAATCTGGACTGGTTTACTCTGTCCCTGAGATACAGATACACTGCACAGTGTAAACACTCATAAATCTGGACTGGTTTACTCTGTCCCTGATATACAGATACACTGCACAGTGTAAACACTGATAAATCTGGACTGGTTTACTCTGTCCGAGATACAGATACACTGCACACAGTAAACACTGATAAATCTGTACTGGTTTACTCTGTCCCTGAGATACAGATACACTGCACACAGTAAACACTGATAAATCTGGACTGGTTTACTCTGTCCCTGAGATACAGATACACTGCACACAGTGAACACTGATAAATCTGGACTGGTTTACTCTGTCCCTGATATACAGATACACTGCACAGTAAACACTGATAAATCTGGACTGGTTTACTCTGTCCCTGAGATACAGATACACTGCACAGTAAACACTGATAAATCTGGACTGGTTTACTCTGTCCCTGATAAACAGATACACTGCACAGTGTAAACACTGATAAATCTGGACTGGTTTACTCTGTCCCTGAGATACAGATACACTGCACAGTGTAAACACTGATAAATCTGGACTGGTTTACTCTGTCCCTGAGATACAGATACACTGCACAGTGTAAACACTGATAAATCTGGACTGGTTTACTCTGTCCCTGATATACAGATACACTGCACAGTAAACACTGATAAATCTGGACTGGTTTACTCTGTCCCTGAGATACAGATACACTGCACACAGTAAACACTGATAAATCTGGACTGGTTTACTCTGTCCCTGATATACAGATACACTGCACACAGTGAACACTGATAAATCTGGACTGGTTTACTCTGTCCCTGAGATACAGATACACTGCACAGTAAACACTGATAAATCTGGACTGGTTTACTCTGTCCCTGATAAACAGATACACTGCACAGTGTAAACACTGATAAATCTGGACTGGTTTACTCTGTCCCTGATATACAGATACACTGCAGTGTAAACACTGATAAATCTGGACTGGTTTACTCTGTCCCCGAGATACAGATACACTGCACAGTGTAAACACTGATAAATCTGGACTGGTTTACTCTGTCCCTGAGATACAGATACACTGCACAGTGTAAACACTGATAAATCTGGACTGGTTTACTCTGTCCCTGAGATACAGATACACTGCACACAGTAAACACTGATAAATCTGGACTGGTTTACTCTGTGCCTGAGATACAGATACACTGCACAGTGTAAACACTGATAAATCTGGACTGGTTTACTCTGTCCCTGATATACAGAAACACTGCACACAGTAAACACTGATGAATCTGGACTGGTTTACTCTGTCCCTGATATACAGATACACTGCACAGTGTAAACACAGAGAAATCTGGACTGGTTTACTCTGTCCCTGAGATACAGATACACTGCACAGTGTAAACACTGATAAATCTGGACTGGTTTACTCTGTCCCTGAGATACAGATACACTGCACAGTGTAAACACTGATAAATCTGGACTGGTTTACTCTGTCCCTGAGACCATAAGACCATAAGACATAGGAGCGGAAGTAAGGCCATTCGGCCCATCGAGTCCACTCCACCATTCAATCATGATTGATTTCAACTCCATTTACCCGCTCTCTCCCCATAGCCCTTAATTCCTCGAGGAATCAAGAATTTATCAATTTCTTTCTTGAAGACGCTCAACGTCTCGGCCTCCACAGCCCTCTGTGGCAATGAATTCCACAGACCCACCACTCTCTGGCTGAAGAAATTTCTCCTCATCTCTGTTCTAAAGTGACTCCCTTTTATTCTAAGGCTGTGCCCCCGCGTCCTAGTCTCCCCTGTTAATGGAAACAACTTCCCTACGTCCATCCTATCTAAGCCGTTCATTATCTTGTAAGTTTCTATCAGATCTCCCCTCAACCTCCTAAACTCCAATGAATATAATCCCACGATCCTCAGACGTTCATCGTATGTCAGGCCTACCATTCCTGGGATCATCCGTGTGAATCTCCGCTGGACCCGCTCCAGTGCCAGTATGTCCTTCCTGAGGTGTGGGGCCCAAAATTGCTCACAGTACTCCAAATGGGGCCTAACCAGTGCTTTATAAAGCCTCAGAAGTACATCCCTGCTTTTGTATTCCAAGCCTCTTGAGATAAATGACAACATTACATTTGCTTTCTTAATTACGGACTCAACCTGCAAGTTTACCTTTAGAGAATCCTGGACTAGGACTCCCAAGTCCCTTTGCACTTTAGCATTATGAATTTTGTCACCGTTTAGAAAATAGTCCATGCCTCTATTCTTTTTTCCAAAGTGTACGACCTCGCACTTGCCCACGTTGAATTTCATCATCAGATGAGATACAGATACACTGCACAGTGTAAACACTGATAAATCTGGACTGGTTTACTCTGTCCCTGAGATACAGATACACTGCACACAGTGAACACTGATAAATCTGGACTGGTTTACTCTGTCCCTGATATACAGAAACACTGCACACAGTGAACACTGATAAATCTGGACTGGTTTACTCTGTCCCTGATATACAGATACACTGCACACAGTGAACACTGATAAATCTGGACTGGTTTACTCTGTCCCCGAGATACAGATACACTGCACAGTAAACACTGATAAATCTGGACTGGTTTACTCTGTCCCTGAGATACAGATACACTGCACAGTAAACACTGATAAATCTGGACTGGTTTACTCTGTCCCTGATAAACAGATACACTGCACAGTGTAAACACTGATAAATCTGGACTGGTTTACTCTGTCCCTGAGATACAGATACACTGCACAGTGTAAACACTGATAAATCTGGACTGGTTTACTCTGTCCCTGATATACAGATACACTGCACAGTAAACACTGATAAATCTGGACTGGTTTACTCTGTCCCTGAGATACAGATACACTGCACACAGTAAACACTGATAAATCTGGACTGGTTTACTCTGTCCCTGATATACAGATACACTGCACACAGCGAACACTGATAAATCTGGACTGGTTTACTCTGTCCCTGAGATACAGATACACTGCACAGTAAACACTGATAAATCTGGACTGGTTTACTCTGTCCCTGAGATACAGATACACTGCACAGTGTAAACACTGATAAATCTGGACTGGTTTACACTGTACCTGAGATACAGATACACTGCACAGTAAACACTGATAAATCTGGACTGGTTTACTCTGTCCCTGATAAACAGATAGACTGCACAGTGTAAACACTGATAAATCTGGACTGGTTTACTCTGTCCCTGATATACAGATACACTGCACAGTGTAAACACTGATAAATCTGGACTGGTTTACTCTGTCCCTGAGATACAGATACACTGCACAGTGTAAACACTGATAAATCTGGACTGGTTTACTCTGTCCCTGATATACAGATACACTGCACAGTAAACACTGATAAATCTGGACTGGTTTACTCTGTCCCTGAGATACAGATACACTGCACACAGTGAACACTGATGAATCTGGACTGGTTTACTCTGTCCCTGAGATACAGATACACTGCACAGTGTAAACACTGATAAATCTGGACTGGTTTACTCTGTCCCTGATATACAGATACACTGCACAGTAAACACTGATAAATCTGGACTGGTTTACTCTGTCCCTGAGGTACAGATACACTGCACAGTGTAAACACTGATAAATCTGGACTGGTTTACTCTGTACCTGAGATACAGATACACTGCACAGTAAACACTGATAAATCTGGACTGGTTTACTCTGTCCCTGATATACAGATACACTGCACAGTGTAAACACTGATAAATCTGGACTGGTTTACTCTGTCCCTGAGATACAGATACACTGCACAGTGTAAACACTGATAAATCTGGACTGGTTTACTCTGTCCCTGATATACAGAAACACTGCACACAGTGAACACTGATAAATCTGGACTGGTTTACTCTGTCCCTGATATACAGATACACTGCACAGTGTAAACACTGATAAATCTGGACTGGTTTACTCTGTCCCTGAGATACAGATACACTGCACACAGTGAACACTGATAAATCTGGACTGGTTTACTCTGTCCCCGAGATACAGATACACTGCACAGTAAACACTGATAAATCTGGACTGGTTTACTCTGTCCCTGAGATACAGATACACTGCACAGTAAACACTGATAAATCTGGACTGGTTTACTCTGTCCCTGATAAACAGATACACTGCACAGTGTAAACACTGATAAATCTGGACTGGTTTACTCTGTCCCTGAGATACAGATACACTGCACAGTGTAAACACTGATAAATCTGGACTGGTTTACTCTGTCCCTGAGATACAGATACACTGCACAGTGTAAACACTGATAAATCTGGACTGGTTTACTCTGTCCCTGATATAGAACATAGAACATAGAACATAGAAAGTCACAGCACAAACAGGCCCTTCGGCCCACAAGTTGCGCCGATCACATCCCCACCTCTAGGCCTATCTATAGCCCTCAATCCCATTAAATCCCATGTACTCATCCAGAAGTCTCTTAAAAGACCCCAACGAGTTTGCCTCCACCACCACCGACGTCAGCCGATTCCACTCACCCACCACCCTCTGAGTGAAAAACTTACCCCTGACATCCCCCCTGTACCTACCCCCCAGCACCTTAAACCTGTGTCCTCTCGTAGCAACCATTTCAGCCCTTGGAAATAGCCTCTGAGAGTCCACCCTATCCAGACCCCTCAACATCTTGTAAACCTCTATCAGGTCACCTCTCATCCTTCGTCTCTCCAGGGAGAAGAGACCAAGCTCCCTCAACCTATCCTCATAAGGCATGCCCCCCAATCCAGGCAACATCCTTGTAAATCTCCTCTGCACCCTTTCAATGGCTTCAACATCTTTCCTGTAATGAGGTGACCAGAACTGCGCGCAGTACTCCAAGTGGGGTCTAACCAGGGTCCTATAAAGCTGCAGCATTATCTCCCGACTCCTAAACTCAATCCCTCGATTAATGAAGGCTAGTACGCCATACGCCTTCTTGACCGCATCCTCCACCTGCGAGGCCGATTTAAGAGTCCTATGGACCCGGACCCCAAGGTCCTTCTGATCCTCTACACTGCTAAGAATGGTACCCTTCATTTTATACTGCTGCTCCATCCCATTGGATCTGCCAAAATGGATCACTACACACTTATCCGGGTTGAAGTCCATCTGCCACTTCTCCGCCCAGTCTTGCATTCTATCTATGTCTCGCTGCAACTTCTGACATCCCTCCAAACTATCCACAACACCACCTACCTTGGTGTCGTCAGCAAACTTACCAACCCATCCCTCCACTTCCTCATCCAGGTCATTTATGAAAATGACAAACAGCAAGGGTCCCAGAACAGATCCCTGGGGCACTCCACTGGTCACTGACCTCCATGCAGAGAAAGACCCCTCCACAGCCACTCTCTGCCTTCTGCAGGCAAGCCAGTTCTGGATCCACAAGGCAACAGCCCCTTGGATCCCATGCCCTCTCACTTTCTCAAGAAGTCTTGCATGGGGGACCTTATCGAACGCTTTGCTGAAGTCCATATAGACCACATCCACCGCTCTTCCTTCGTCAATGTGCTTGGTCACATTTTCAAAGAACTCAACCAGGCTCGTAAGGCACGACCTGCCCCTGACAAAGCCGTGCTGACTACTTTTGATCATACTAAACTTCTCTAGATGATCATAAATCCTGTCTCTCAGGATCCTCTCCATCAACTTACCAACCACTGAGGTTAGACTCACCGGTCGGTAATTTCCCGGGCTGTCCCTGTTCCCTTTCTTGAATATAGGGACCACATCCGCAATCCTCCAATCCTCCGGAACCTCTCCCGTCTCCATCGACGATGCAAAGATCATCGCCAAAGGCTCCGCAATCTCCTCCCTCGCCTCCCACAGTAACCTGGGGTACATCCCATCCGGTCCCGGCGACTTACCAACCTTGATGCCATTCAATAGTTCCAACACATCCTCTTTCTTTATGTCCACATGCTCGATCCTTTCTGTCCTCCGCAATCCAGCAGTACAACCACCCAGATCCCTTTCCACCGTGAATACCGAGGTAAAGTATTCATTAAGCACCTCCGCCATTTCTAACGGTTCCGCACAAACTTTTCCCCCTTCACCTTTTAAGGGTCCTATGCCTTCACATCTCATCCTTTTACTCTTGACATATTTGTAGAAAGCCTTGGGATTCTCCTTAATCTTACCCGCCAAGGTCTTCTCATGACCCCTTCTCGCTCTCCTAATTTCCTTCTTAAGCTCCTTCCTACATCGCGTATACTCCTCTAAATCCTTAACACCTCCTAGCTCTCTGAACCTTCTGTACGCCTCTCTTTTCTTATTTACCAGGTTCATCACAACCTTCGTGCACCACGGTTCCCGTACCCTACCAACACCCCCCTGTCTCATCGGAACGTTGTCATGCAGAGCTCCAGACAAACATTCCTTGAAAATCCTCCACTTTCCTTCGGTACTTTTCCCCAAGAATGCCTCCTTCCAATTTACCCGTCTAATTTCCTCCCTGATGACACTGTATTTCCCTTTACTCCAGAGAAACACTTTCCTAGCCTGCCTGACCCTATCTCTTTCCAATGCTATCGTGAAGGAGATAGAATTATGATCGCTATCCCCAAGATGTTCACCCACCGAGAGATCCTCCACCTGTCCAGGTTCATTAGCCAGCACCAGATCAAGAACAGCCTCTCCTCTAGTAGGCTTATCCACATACTGTGTCAGGAAACTCTCCTGGACACACCTAACAAACTCCTCTCCATCCAAACCCCTAGCCCTAGGGATATTCCAATCTATGTTTGGGAAATTAAAATCTCCCATCACGACAACTCTGTTATTCCTACAGATACACTGCACAGTAAACACTGATAAATCTGGACTGGTTTACTCTGTCCCTGAGATACAGATACACTGCACACAGTAAACACTGATAAATCTGGACTGGTTTACTCTGTCCCTGATATACAGATACACTGCACACAGCGAACACTGATAAATCTGGACTGGTTTACTCTGTCCCTGAGATACAGATACACTGCACAGTAAACACTGATAAATCTGGACTGGTTTACTCTGTCCCTGAGATACAGATACACTGCACACAGTAAACACTGATAAATCTGGACTGGTTTACTCTGTGCCTGAGATACAGATACACTGCACAGTGTAAACACTGATAAATCTGGACTGGTTTACTCTGTCCCTGATATACAGAAACACTGCACACAGTAAACACTGATGAATCTGGACTGGTTTACTCTGTCCCTGATATACAGATACACTGCACAGTGTAAACACAGAGAAATCTGGACTGGTTTACTCTGTCCCTGAGATACAGATACACTGCACAGTGTAAACACTGATAAATCTGGACTGGTTTACTCTGTCCCTGAGATACAGATACACTGCACAGTGTAAACACTGATAAATCTGGACTGGTTTACTCTGTCCCTGAGACCATAAGACCATAAGACATAGGAGCGGAAGTAAGGCCATTCGGCCCATCGAGTCCACTCCACCATTCAATCATGATTGATTTCAACTCCATTTACCCGCTCTCTCCCCATAGCCCTTAATTCCTCGAGGAATCAAGAATTTATCAATTTCTTTCTTGAAGACGCTCAACGTCTCGGCCTCCACAGCCCTCTGTGGCAATGAATTCCACAGACCCACCACTCTCTGGCTGAAGAAATTTCTCCTCATCTCTGTTCTAAAGTGACTCCCTTTTATTCTAAGGCTGTGCCCCCGCGTCCTAGTCTCCCCTGTTAATGGAAACAACTTCCCTACGTCCATCCTATCTAAGCCGTTCATTATCTTGTAAGTTTCTATCAGATCTCCCCTCAACCTCCTAAACTCCAATGAATATAATCCCACGATCCTCAGACGTTCATCGTATGTCAGGCCTACCATTCCTGGGATCATCCGTGTGAATCTCCGCTGGACCCGCTCCAGTGCCAGTATGTCCTTCCTGAGGTGTGGGGCCCAAAATTGCTCACAGTACTCCAAATGGGGCCTAACCAGTGCTTTATAAAGCCTCAGAAGTACATCCCTGCTTTTGTATTCCAAGCCTCTTGAGATAAATGACAACATTACATTTGCTTTCTTAATTACGGACTCAACCTGCAAGTTTACCTTTAGAGAATCCTGGACTAGGACTCCCAAGTCCCTTTGCACTTTAGCATTATGAATTTTGTCACCGTTTAGAAAATAGTCCATGCCTCTATTCTTTTTTCCAAAGTGTACGACCTCGCACTTGCCCACGTTGAATTTCATCATCAGATGAGATACAGATACACTGCACAGTGTAAACACTGATAAATCTGGACTGGTTTACTCTGTCCCTGAGATACAGATACACTGCACACAGTGAACACTGATAAATCTGGACTGGTTTACTCTGTCCCTGATATACAGAAACACTGCACACAGTGAACACTGATAAATCTGGACTGGTTTACTCTGTCCCTGATATACAGATACACTGCACACAGTGAACACTGATAAATCTGGACTGGTTTACTCTGTCCCCGAGATACAGATACACTGCACAGTAAACACTGATAAATCTGGACTGGTTTACTCTGTCCCTGAGATACAGATACACTGCACAGTAAACACTGATAAATCTGGACTGGTTTACTCTGTCCCTGATAAACAGATACACTGCACAGTGTAAACACTGATAAATCTGGACTGGTTTACTCTGTCCCTGAGATACAGATACACTGCACAGTGTAAACACTGATAAATCTGGACTGGTTTACTCTGTCCCTGATATACAGATACACTGCACAGTAAACACTGATAAATCTGGACTGGTTTACTCTGTCCCTGAGATACAGATACACTGCACACAGTAAACACTGATAAATCTGGACTGGTTTACTCTGTCCCTGATATACAGATACACTGCACACAGCGAACACTGATAAATCTGGACTGGTTTACTCTGTCCCTGAGATACAGATACACTGCACAGTAAACACTGATAAATCTGGACTGGTTTACTCTGTCCCTGAGATACAGATACACTGCACAGTGTAAACACTGATAAATCTGGACTGGTTTACACTGTACCTGAGATACAGATACACTGCACAGTAAACACTGATAAATCTGGACTGGTTTACTCTGTCCCTGATAAACAGATAGACTGCACAGTGTAAACACTGATAAATCTGGACTGGTTTACTCTGTCCCTGATATACAGATACACTGCACAGTGTAAACACTGATAAATCTGGACTGGTTTACTCTGTCCCTGAGATACAGATACACTGCACAGTGTAAACACTGATAAATCTGGACTGGTTTACTCTGTCCCTGATATACAGATACACTGCACAGTAAACACTGATAAATCTGGACTGGTTTACTCTGTCCCTGAGATACAGATACACTGCACACAGTGAACACTGATGAATCTGGACTGGTTTACTCTGTCCCTGAGATACAGATACACTGCACAGTGTAAACACTGATAAATCTGGACTGGTTTACTCTGTCCCTGATATACAGATACACTGCACAGTAAACACTGATAAATCTGGACTGGTTTACTCTGTCCCTGAGGTACAGATACACTGCACAGTGTAAACACTGATAAATCTGGACTGGTTTACTCTGTACCTGAGATACAGATACACTGCACAGTAAACACTGATAAATCTGGACTGGTTTACTCTGTCCCTGATATACAGATACACTGCACAGTGTAAACACTGATAAATCTGGACTGGTTTACTCTGTCCCTGAGATACAGATACACTGCACAGTGTAAACACTGATAAATCTGGACTGGTTTACTCTGTCCCTGATATACAGAAACACTGCACACAGTGAACACTGATAAATCTGGACTGGTTTACTCTGTCCCTGATATACAGATACACTGCACAGTGTAAACACTGATAAATCTGGACTGGTTTACTCTGTCCCTGAGATACAGATACACTGCACACAGTGAACACTGATAAATCTGGACTGGTTTACTCTGTCCCCGAGATACAGATACACTGCACAGTAAACACTGATAAATCTGGACTGGTTTACTCTGTCCCTGAGATACAGATACACTGCACAGTAAACACTGATAAATCTGGACTGGTTTACTCTGTCCCTGATAAACAGATACACTGCACAGTGTAAACACTGATAAATCTGGACTGGTTTACTCTGTCCCTGAGATACAGATACACTGCACAGTGTAAACACTGATAAATCTGGACTGGTTTACTCTGTCCCTGAGATACAGATACACTGCACAGTGTAAACACTGATAAATCTGGACTGGTTTACTCTGTCCCTGATATAGAACATAGAACATAGAACATAGAAAGTCACAGCACAAACAGGCCCTTCGGCCCACAAGTTGCGCCGATCACATCCCCACCTCTAGGCCTATCTATAGCCCTCAATCCCATTAAATCCCATGTACTCATCCAGAAGTCTCTTAAAAGACCCCAACGAGTTTGCCTCCACCACCACCGACGTCAGCCGATTCCACTCACCCACCACCCTCTGAGTGAAAAACTTACCCCTGACATCCCCCCTGTACCTACCCCCCAGCACCTTAAACCTGTGTCCTCTCGTAGCAACCATTTCAGCCCTTGGAAATAGCCTCTGAGAGTCCACCCTATCCAGACCCCTCAACATCTTGTAAACCTCTATCAGGTCACCTCTCATCCTTCGTCTCTCCAGGGAGAAGAGACCAAGCTCCCTCAACCTATCCTCATAAGGCATGCCCCCCAATCCAGGCAACATCCTTGTAAATCTCCTCTGCACCCTTTCAATGGCTTCAACATCTTTCCTGTAATGAGGTGACCAGAACTGCGCGCAGTACTCCAAGTGGGGTCTAACCAGGGTCCTATAAAGCTGCAGCATTATCTCCCGACTCCTAAACTCAATCCCTCGATTAATGAAGGCTAGTACGCCATACGCCTTCTTGACCGCATCCTCCACCTGCGAGGCCGATTTAAGAGTCCTATGGACCCGGACCCCAAGGTCCTTCTGATCCTCTACACTGCTAAGAATGGTACCCTTCATTTTATACTGCTGCTCCATCCCATTGGATCTGCCAAAATGGATCACTACACACTTATCCGGGTTGAAGTCCATCTGCCACTTCTCCGCCCAGTCTTGCATTCTATCTATGTCTCGCTGCAACTTCTGACATCCCTCCAAACTATCCACAACACCACCTACCTTGGTGTCGTCAGCAAACTTACCAACCCATCCCTCCACTTCCTCATCCAGGTCATTTATGAAAATGACAAACAGCAAGGGTCCCAGAACAGATCCCTGGGGCACTCCACTGGTCACTGACCTCCATGCAGAGAAAGACCCCTCCACAGCCACTCTCTGCCTTCTGCAGGCAAGCCAGTTCTGGATCCACAAGGCAACAGCCCCTTGGATCCCATGCCCTCTCACTTTCTCAAGAAGTCTTGCATGGGGGACCTTATCGAACGCTTTGCTGAAGTCCATATAGACCACATCCACCGCTCTTCCTTCGTCAATGTGCTTGGTCACATTTTCAAAGAACTCAACCAGGCTCGTAAGGCACGACCTGCCCCTGACAAAGCCGTGCTGACTACTTTTGATCATACTAAACTTCTCTAGATGATCATAAATCCTGTCTCTCAGGATCCTCTCCATCAACTTACCAACCACTGAGGTTAGACTCACCGGTCGGTAATTTCCCGGGCTGTCCCTGTTCCCTTTCTTGAATATAGGGACCACATCCGCAATCCTCCAATCCTCCGGAACCTCTCCCGTCTCCATCGACGATGCAAAGATCATCGCCAAAGGCTCCGCAATCTCCTCCCTCGCCTCCCACAGTAACCTGGGGTACATCCCATCCGGTCCCGGCGACTTACCAACCTTGATGCCATTCAATAGTTCCAACACATCCTCTTTCTTTATGTCCACATGCTCGATCCTTTCTGTCCTCCGCAATCCAGCAGTACAACCACCCAGATCCCTTTCCACCGTGAATACCGAGGTAAAGTATTCATTAAGCACCTCCGCCATTTCTAACGGTTCCGCACAAACTTTTCCCCCTTCACCTTTTAAGGGTCCTATGCCTTCACATCTCATCCTTTTACTCTTGACATATTTGTAGAAAGCCTTGGGATTCTCCTTAATCTTACCCGCCAAGGTCTTCTCATGACCCCTTCTCGCTCTCCTAATTTCCTTCTTAAGCTCCTTCCTACATCGCGTATACTCCTCTAAATCCTTAACACCTCCTAGCTCTCTGAACCTTCTGTACGCCTCTCTTTTCTTATTTACCAGGTTCATCACAACCTTCGTGCACCACGGTTCCCGTACCCTACCAACACCCCCCTGTCTCATCGGAACGTTGTCATGCAGAGCTCCAGACAAACATTCCTTGAAAATCCTCCACTTTCCTTCGGTACTTTTCCCCAAGAATGCCTCCTTCCAATTTACCCGTCTAATTTCCTCCCTGATGACACTGTATTTCCCTTTACTCCAGAGAAACACTTTCCTAGCCTGCCTGACCCTATCTCTTTCCAATGCTATCGTGAAGGAGATAGAATTATGATCGCTATCCCCAAGATGTTCACCCACCGAGAGATCCTCCACCTGTCCAGGTTCATTAGCCAGCACCAGATCAAGAACAGCCTCTCCTCTAGTAGGCTTATCCACATACTGTGTCAGGAAACTCTCCTGGACACACCTAACAAACTCCTCTCCATCCAAACCCCTAGCCCTAGGGATATTCCAATCTATGTTTGGGAAATTAAAATCTCCCATCACGACAACTCTGTTATTCCTACAGATACACTGCACAGTAAACACTGATAAATCTGGACTGGTTTACTCTGTCCCTGAGATACAGATACACTGCACACAGTAAACACTGATAAATCTGGACTGGTTTACTCTGTCCCTGATATACAGATACACTGCACACAGCGAACACTGATAAATCTGGACTGGTTTACTCTGTCCCTGAGATACAGATACACTGCACAGTAAACACTGATAAATCTGGACTGGTTTACTCTGTCCCTGAGATACAGATACACTGCACAGTGTAAACACTGATAAATCTGGACTGGTTTACTCTGTACCTGAGATACAGATACACTGCACAGTGTAAACACTGATAAATCTGGACTGGTTTACTCTGTCCCTGATAAACAGATACACTGCACAGTGTAAACACTGATAAATCTGGACTGGTTTACTCTGTCCCTGATATACAGATACACTGCACAGTGTAAACACTGATAAATCTGGACTGGTTTACTCTGTCCCTGAGATACAGATACACTGCACAGTGTAAACACTGATAAATCTGGACTGGTTTACTCTGTCCCTGATATACAGATACACTGCACAGTAAACACTGATAAATCTGGACTGGTTTACTCTGTCCCTGAGGTACAGATACACTGCACAGTGTAAACACTGATAAATCTGGACTGGTTTACTCTGTCCCTGAGATACAGATACACTGCACAGTAAACACTGATAAATCTGGACTGGTTTACTCTGTCCCTGATAAACAGATACACTGCACAGTGTAAACACTGATAAATCTGGACTGGTTTACTCTGTCCCTGAGATACAGATACACTGCACAGTGTAAACACTGATAAATCTGGACTGGTTTACTCTGTCCCTGATATACAGATACACTGCACAGTAAACACTGATAAATCTGGACTGGTTTACTCTGTCCCTGAGATACAGATACACTGCACACAGTGAACACTGATAAATCTGGACTGGTTTACTCTGTCCCTGAGATACAGATACACTGCACAGTGTAAACACTGATAAATCTGGACTGGTTTACTCTGTCCCTGATATACAGATACACTGCACAGTAAACACTGATAAATCTGGACTGGTTTACTCTGTCCCTGATATACAGATACACTGCACAGTGTAAACACTGATAAATCTGGACTGGTTTACTCTGTACCTGAGATACAGATACACTGCACAGTAAACACTGATAAATCTGGACTGGTTTACTCTGTCCCTGATATACAGATACCCTGCACAGTGTAAACACTGATAAATCTGGACTGGTTTACTCTGTCCCTGAGATACAGATACACTGCACAGTGTAAACACTGATAAATCTGGACTGGTTTACTCTGTCCCTGAGATACAGATACACTGCACAGTGTAAACACTGATAAATCTGGACTGGTTTACTCTGTCCCTGATATACAGATACACTGCACACAGTAAACACTGATAAATCTGGACTGGTTTACTCTGTCCCTGAGATACAGATACACTGCACAGTGTAAACACTGATAAATCTGGACTGGTTTACTCTGTCCCTGAGATACAGATACACTGCACACAGTAAACACTGATAAATCTGGACTGGTTTACTCTGTCCCTGAGATACAGATACACTGCACAGTGTAAACACTGATAAATCTGGACTGGTTTACTCTGTCCCTGAGATACAGATACACTGCACAGTGTAAACACTGATAAATCTGGACTGGTTTACTCTGTCCCTGAGATACAGATACACTGCACACAGTAAACACTGATAAATCTGGACTGGTTTACTCTGTCCCTGATATACAGATACACTGCACACAGCGAACACTGATAAATCTGGACTGGTTTACTCTGTCCCTGAGATACAGATACACTGCACAGTAAACACTGATAAATCTGGACTGGTTTACTCTGTCCCTGAGATACAGATACACTGCACAGTGTAAACACTGATAAATCTGGACTGGTTTACACTGTACCTGAGATACAGATACACTGCACAGTAAACACTGATAAATCTGGACTGGTTTACTCTGTCCCTGATAAACAGATAGACTGCACAGTGTAAACACTGATAAATCTGGACTGGTTTACTCTGTCCCTGATATACAGATACACTGCACAGTGTAAACACTGATAAATCTGGACTGGTTTACTCTGTCCCTGAGATACAGATACACTGCACAGTGTAAACACTGATAAATCTGGACTGGTTTACTCTGTCCCTGATATACAGATACACTGCACAGTAAACACTGATAAATCTGGACTGGTTTACTCTGTCCCTGAGGTACAGATACACTGCACAGTGTAAACACTGATAAATCTGGACTGGTTTACTCTGTACCTGAGATACAGATACACTGCACAGTAAACACTGATAAATCTGGACTGGTTTACTCTGTCCCTGATATACAGATACACTGCACAGTGTAAACACTGATAAATCTGGACTGGTTTACTCTGTCCCTGAGATACAGATACACTGCACAGTGTAAACACTGATAAATCTGGACTGGTTTACTCTGTCCCTGAGATACAGATACACTGCACACAGTGAACACTGATAAATCTGGACTGGTTTACTCTGTCCCTGATATACAGAAACACTGCACACAGTGAACACTGATAAATCTGGACTGGTTTACTCTGTCCCTGATATACAGATACACTGCACAGTGTAAACACTGATAAATCTGGACTGGTTTACTCTGTCCCTGAGATACAGATACACTGCACACAGTGAACACTGATAAATCTGGACTGGTTTACTCTGTCCCCGAGATACAGATACACTGCACAGTAAACACTGATAAATCTGGACTGGTTTACTCTGTCCCTGAGATACAGATACACTGCACAGTAAACACTGATAAATCTGGACTGGTTTACTCTGTCCCTGATAAACAGATACACTGCACAGTGTAAACACTGATAAATCTGGACTGGTTTACTCTGTCCCTGAGATACAGATACACTGCACAGTGTAAACACTGATAAATCTGGACTGGTTTACTCTGTCCCTGAGATACAGATACACTGCACAGTGTAAACACTGATAAATCTGGACTGGTTTACTCTGTCCCTGATATACAGATACACTGCACAGTAAACACTGATAAATCTGGACTGGTTTACTCTGTCCCTGAGATACAGATACACTGCACACAGTGAACACTGATAAATCTGGACTGGTTTACTCTGTCCCTGAGATACAGATACACTGCACAGTGTAAACACTGATAAATCTGGACTGGTTTACTCTGTCCCTGATATACAGATACACTGCACAGTAAACACTGATAAATCTGGACTGGTTTACTCTGTCCCTGATATACAGATACACTGCACAGTGTAAACACTGATAAATCTGGACTGGTTTACTCTGTACCTGAGATACAGATACACTGCACAGTAAACACTGATAAATCTGGACTGGTTTACTCTGTCCCTGATATACAGATACACTGCACAGTGTAAACACTGATAAATCTGGACTGGTTTACTCTGTCCCTGAGATACAGATACACTGCACAGTGTAAACACTGATAAATCTGGACTGGTTTACTCTGTCCCTGAGATACAGATACACTGCACAGTGTAAACACTGATAAATCTGGACTGGTTTACTCTGTCCCTGATATACAGATACACTGCACACAGTAAACACTGATAAATCTGGACTGGTTTACTCTGTCCCTGAGATACAGATACACTGCACAGTGTAAACACTGATAAATCTGGACTGGTTTACTCTGTCCCTGAGATACAGATACACTGCACACAGTAAACACTGATAAATCTGGACTGGTTTACTCTGTCCCTGAGATACAGATACACTGCACAGTGTAAACACTGATAAATCTGGACTGGTTTACTCTGTCCCTGAGATACAGATACACTGCACAGTGTAAACACTGATAAATCTGGACTGGTATACTCTGTCCCTGATATACAGATACACTGCACACAGTAAACACTGATAAATCTGGACTGGTTTACTCTGTCCCTGATATACAGATACACTGCACAGTGTAAACACTGATAAATCTGGACTGGTTTACTCTGTCCCTGATATACAGATACACTGCACAGTGTAAACACTGATAAATCTGGACTGGTTTACTCTGTCCCTGAGATACAGATACACTGCACAGTGTAAACACTGATAAATCTGGACTGGTTTACTCTGTCCCTGAGATACAGATACACTGCACACAGTAAACACTGATAAATCTGGACTGGTTTACTCTGTCCCTGATATACAGATACACTGCACACAGTAAACACTGATAAATCTGGACTGGTTTACTCTGTCCCTGATATACAGATACACTGCACAGTGAACACTGATAAATCTGGACTGGTTTACTCTGTCCCTGATATACAGATACACTGCACAGTAAACACTGATAAATCTGGACTGGTTTACTCTGTCCCTGAGATACAGATACACTGCACAGTGTAAACACTGATAAATCTGGACTGGTTTACTCTGTCCCTGAGATACAGATACACTGCACAGTGTAAACACTGATAAATCTGGACTGGTTTACTCTGTCCCTGAGATACAGATACACTGCACAGTAAACACTGATAAATCTGGACTGGTTTACTCTGTCCCTGAGATACAGATACACTGCACAGTGTAAACACTGATAAATCTGGACTGGTTTACTCTGTACCTGAGATACAGATACACTGCACAGTAAACACTGATAAATCTGGACTGGTTTACTCTGTCCCTGATAAACAGATACACTGCACAGTGTAAACACTGATAAATCTGGACTGGTTTACTCTGTCCCTGATATACAGATACACTGCACAGTGTAAACACTGATAAATCTGGACTGGTTTACTCTGTCCCTGAGATACAGATACACTGCACAGTGTAAACACTGATAAATCTGGACTGGTTTACTCTGTCCCTGATATACAGATACACTGCACACAGTAAACACTGATAAATCTGGACTGGTTTACTCTGTCCCTGATATACAGATACACTGCACAGTGTAAACACTGATAAATCTGGACTGGTTTACTCTGTCC
This sequence comes from Mustelus asterias, assembly GCF_964213995.1. NCBI lineage: Eukaryota > Metazoa > Chordata > Chondrichthyes > Carcharhiniformes > Triakidae > Mustelus > Mustelus asterias. The sequence goes on from NW_027592392.1 coordinate 50,584, forward strand.
CTGAGATACAGATACACTGCACAGTAAACACTGATAAATCTGGACTGGTTTACTCTGTCCCTGATAAACAGATACACTGCACAGTGTAAACACTGATAAATCTGGACTGGTTTACTCTGTCCCTGAGATACAGATACACTGCACAGTGTAAACACTGATAAATCTGGACTGGTTTACTCTGTCCCTGATATACAGATACACTGCACAGTAAACACTGATAAATCTGGACTGGTTTACTCTGTCCCTGAGATACAGATACACTGCACACAGTAAACACTGATAAATCTGGACTGGTTTACTCTGTCCCTGATATACAGATACACTGCACACAGCGAACACTGATAAATCTGGACTGGTTTACTCTGTCCCTGAGATACAGATACACTGCACAGTAAACACTGATAAATCTGGACTGGTTTACTCTGTCCCTGAGATACAGATACACTGCACAGTGTAAACACTGATAAATCTGGACTGGTTTACACTGTACCTGAGATACAGATACACTGCACAGTAAACACTGATAAATCTGGACTGGTTTACTCTGTCCCTGATAAACAGATAGACTGCACAGTGTAAACACTGATAAATCTGGACTGGTTTACTCTGTCCCTGATATACAGATACACTGCACAGTGTAAACACTGATAAATCTGGACTGGTTTACTCTGTCCCTGAGATACAGATACACTGCACAGTGTAAACACTGATAAATCTGGACTGGTTTACTCTGTCCCTGATATACAGATACACTGCACAGTAAACACTGATAAATCTGGACTGGTTTACTCTGTCCCTGAGATACAGATACACTGCACACAGTGAACACTGATAAATCTGGACTGGTTTACTCTGTCCCTGAGATACAGATACACTGCACAGTGTAAACACTGATAAATCTGGACTGGTTTACTCTGTCCCTGATATACAGATACACTGCACAGTAAACACTGATAAATCTGGACTGGTTTACTCTGTCCCTGAGGTACAGATACACTGCACAGTGTAAACACTGATAAATCTGGACTGGTTTACTCTGTACCTGAGATACAGATACACTGCACAGTAAACACTGATAAATCTGGACTGGTTTACTCTGTCCCTGATATACAGATACACTGCACAGTGTAAACACTGATAAATCTGGACTGGTTTACTCTGTCCCTGAGATACAGATACACTGCACAGTGTAAACACTGATAAATCTGGACTGGTTTACTCTGTCCCTGAGATACAGATACACTGCACACAGCGAACACTGATAAATCTGGACTGGTTTACTCTGTCCCTGATATACAGATACACTGCACACAGCGAACACTGATAAATCTGGACTGGTTTACTCTGTCCCTGATATACAGAAACACTGCACACAGTGAACACTGATAAATCTGGACTGGTTTACTCTGTCCCTGATATACAGATACACTGCACACAGTAAACACTGATAAATCTGGACTGGTTTACTCTGTCCCTGATATACAGATACACTGCACACAGCGAACACTGATAAATCTGGACTGGTTTACTCTGTCCCTGAGATACAGATACACTGCACAGTAAACACTGATAAATCTGGACTGGTTTACTCTGTCCCTGAGATACAGATACACTGCACAGTGTAAACACTGATAAATCTGGACTGGTTTACTCTGTACCTGAGATACAGATACACTGCACAGTGTAAACACTGATAAATCTGGACTGGTTTACTCTGTCCCTGATAAACAGATACACTGCACAGTGTAAACACTGATAAATCTGGACTGGTTTACTCTGTCCCTGATATACAGATACACTGCACAGTGTAAACACTGATAAATCTGGACTGGTTTACTCTGTCCCTGAGATACAGATACACTGCACAGTGTAAACACTGATAAATCTGGACTGGTTTACTCTGTCCCTGATATACAGATACACTGCACACAGTAAACACTGATAAATCAGGACTGGTTTACTCTGTCCCTGATATACAGATACACTGCACAGTGTAAACACTGATAAATCTGGACTGGTTTACTCTGTCCCTGAGATACAGATACACTGCACAGTAAACACTGATAAATCTGGACTGGTTTACTCTGTCCCTGATAAACAGATACACTGCACAGTGTAAACACTGATAAATCTGGACTGGTTTACTCTGTCCCTGAGATACAGATACACTGCACAGTGTAAACACTGATAAATCTGGACTGGTTTACTCTGTCCCTGATATACAGATACACTGCACAGTAAACACTGATAAATCTGGACTGGTTTACTCTGTCCCTGAGATACAGATACACTGCACACAGTGAACACTGATAAATCTGGACTGGTTTACTCTGTCCCTGAGATACAGATACACTGCACAGTGTAAACACTGATAAATCTGGACTGGTTTACTCTGTCCCTGATATACAGATACACTGCACAGTAAACACTGATAAATCTGGACTGGTTTACTCTGTCCCTGATATACAGATACACTGCACAGTGTAAACACTGATAAATCTGGACTGGTTTACTCTGTACCTGAGATACAGATACACTGCACAGTAAACACTGATAAATCTGGACTGGTTTACTCTGTCCCTGATATACAGATACACTGCACAGTGTAAACACTGATAAATCTGGACTGGTTTACTCTGTCCCTGAGATACAGATACACTGCACAGTGTAAACACTGATAAATCTGGACTGGTTTACTCTGTCCCTGAGATACAGATACACTGCACAGTGTAAACACTGATAAATCTGGACTGGTTTACTCTGTCCCTGATATACAGATACACTGCACAGTAAACACTGATAAATCTGGACTGGTTTACTCTGTCCCTGAGATACAGATACACTGCACAGTGTAAACACTGATAAATCTGGACTGGTTTACTCTGTCCCTGAGATACAGATACACTGCACACAGTAAACACTGATAAATCTGGACTGGTTTACTCTGTCCCTGAGATACAGATACACTGCACAGTGTAAACACTGATAAATCTGGACTGGTTTACTCTGTCCCTGAGATACAGATACACTGCACAGTGTAAACACTGATAAATCTGGACTGGTATACTCTGTCCCTGATATACAGATACACTGCAACAGTAAACACTGATAAATCTGGACTGGTTTACTCTGTCCCTGATATACAGATACACTGCACAGTGTAAACACTGATAAATCTGGACTGGTTTACTCTGTCCCTGATATACAGATACACTGCACAGTGTAAACACTGATAAATCTGGACTGGTTTACTCTGTCCCTGAGATACAGATACACTGCACAGTGTAAACACTGATAAATCTGGACTGGTTTACTCTGTCCCTGAGATACAGATACACTGCACACAGTAAACACTGATAAATCTGGACTGGTTTACTCTGTCCCTGATATACAGATACACTGCACAGTGTAAACACTGATAAATCTGGACTGGTTTACTCTGTCCCTGAGATACAGATACACTGCACAGTGTAAACACTGATAAATCTGGACTGGTTTACTCTGTCCCTGATATACAGATACACTGCACAGTAAACACTGATAAATCTGGACTGGTTTACTCTGTCCCTGAGATACAGATACACTGCACACAGTAAACACTGATAAATCTGGACTGGTTTACTCTGTCCCTGATATACAGATACACTGCACACAGTGAACACTGATAAATCTGGACTGGTTTACTCTGTCCCTGATATACAGATACACTGCACAGTAAACACTGATAAATCTGGACTGGTTTACTCTGTCCCTGAGATACAGATACACTGCACAGTGTAAACACTGATAAATCTGGACTGGTTTACTCTGTCCCTGAGATACAGATACACTGCACAGTGTAAACACTGATAAATCTGGACTGGTTTACTCTGTCCCTGAGATACAGATACACTGCACAGTAAACACTGATAAATCTGGACTGGTTTACTCTGTCCCTGAGATACAGATACACTGCACAGTGTAAACACTGATAAATCTGGACTGGTTTACTCTGTACCTGAGATACAGATACACTGCACAGTAAACACTGATAAATCTGGACTGGTTTACTCTGTCCCTGATAAACAGATACACTGCACAGTGTAAACACTGATAAATCTGGACTGGTTTACTCTGTCCCTGATATACAGATACACTGCACAGTGTAAACACTGATAAATCTGGACTGGTTTACTCTGTCCCTGAGATACAGATACACTGCACAGTGTAAACACTGATAAATCTGGACTGGTTTACTCTGTCCCTGATATACAGATACACTGCACACAGTAAACACTGATAAATCTGGACTGGTTTACTCTGTCCCTGATATACAGATACACTGCACAGTGTAAACACTGATAAATCTGGACTGGTTTACTCTGTCCCTGAGATACAGATACACTGCACAGTAAACACTGATAAATCTGGACTGGTTTACTCTGTCCCTGATAAACAGATACACTGCACAGTGTAAACACTGATAAATCTGGACTGGTTTACTCTGTCCCTGAGATACAGATACACTGCACAGTGTAAACACTGATAAATCTGGACTGGTTTACTCTGTCCCTGATATACAGATACACTGCACAGTGTAAACACTGATAAATCTGGACTGGTTTACTCTGTCCCTGAGATACAGATACACTGCACAGTAAACACTGATAAATCTGGACTGGTTTACTCTGTCCCTGATATACAGATACACTGCACAGTGTAAACACTGATAAATCTGGACTGGTTTCCTCTGTCCCTGAGATACAGATACACTGCACAGTGTAAACACTGATAAATCTGGACTGGTTTACTCTGTCCCTGATATACAGATACACTGCACACAGTAAACAATGATAAATCTGGACTGGTTTACTCTGTCCCTGAGATACA
>NW_027592393.1:0-55435 GCF_964213995.1 Mustelus asterias
GGGGACACGAGAGGGGAGGGGGACACGAGAGGGGAGGGGGACACGAGAGGGGAGGGGGACACGAGAGGGGAGGGGGACACGAGAGGGGAGGGGGACACGAGAGGGGAGGGGGACACGAGAGGGGAGGGGGACACGAGAGGGGAGGGGGACACGAGAGGGGAGGGGGACACGAGAGGGGAGGGGACACGAGAGGGGAGGGGGACACGAGAGGGGAGGGGGACACGAGAGGGGAGGGGGACACGAGAGGGGAGGGGGACACGAGAGGGGAGGGGGACACGAGAGGGGAGGGGGACACGAGAGGGGAGGGGGACACGAGAGGGGAGGGGGACACGAGAGGGGAGGGGGACACGAGAGGGGAGGGGGACACGAGAGGGGAGGGGGACACGAGAGGGGAGGGGGACACGAGAGGGGAGGGGGACACGAGAGGGGAGGGGGACACGAGAGGGGAGGGGGACACGAGAGGGGAGGGGGACACGAGAGGGGAGGGGGACACGAGAGGGGAGGGGGACACGAGAGGGGAGGGGGACACGAGAGGGGAGGGGGACACGAGAGGGGAGGGGGACACGAGAGGGGAGGGGGACACGAGAGGGGAGGGGGACACGAGAGGGGAGGGGGACACGAGAGGGGAGGGGGACACGAGAGGGGAGGGGGACACGAGAGGGGAGGGGGACACGAGAGGGGAGGGGGACACGAGAGGGGAGGGGGACACGAGAGGGGAGGGGGACACGAGAGGGGAGGGGGACACGAGAGGGGAGGGGGACACGAGAGGGGAGGGGGACACGAGAGGGGAGGGGGACACGAGAGGGGAGGGGGACACGAGAGGGGAGGGGGACACGAGAGGGGAGGGGGACACGAGAGGGGAGGGGGACACGAGAGGGGGGGAGGGGGACACGAGAGGGGAGGGGACACGAGAGGGGAGGGATGGGGGACACACGAGAGGGGACGGGTGGGGGGGACACGAGTGGGGAGGGGGACACGAGAGGGGAGGGATGGGGGGACACACGAGAGGGGACGGGTGGGGGGGACACGAGTGGGGAGGGGGACACGAGAGGGGAGGGGTGGGGGGGACACGAGAGAGGGGAGGGGTGGGGGGGACACGAGAGAGGGGAGGGGTGGGGGCGACACGAGAGAGGGGAGGGGGGGGGACAAGAGAGGGGAGGGGTGGGGGGGACACGAGAGAGGGGTGGTGGGGGGGACACGAGAGAGGGGTGGTGGGGGGAAACGGAGCCAGGTACAAAACAGAGTCAAAGGCGGCTAAGATCAGGCAGCCTGCAATAAACGGATTTGCCCCTGGCCAATGTCTACGTGTAAAAATGTACAGACTTCGGGGATAAATATTGAAATTTTGAGAACAGAATTTGAAGGAGAACCAACTCAAGGAGGACGAACTTCAAGCTGTCAGCTTCATGAAGTCCCAGCCCTCTCCATGTCTGTCCAACACGAGTGGACAAAGACACCCCTACGGGTCCATTAGATAAGTATAAGAAGTTAAAGTCAATGTCTGTAAAAACTATTGAGAGTAGATTTATAGGGGGATAGAAACATGTGATAAGAGTGGGAGAATCAGCCTTGTAGCAGTCATGGAGTCACAGAATCCCTACAGTGCAGAAGGAGGCCATTCAGCCCATCGAGTCTGTACCAACAACAATCCCACCCATAAATCCCACATATTTACCCTGCTAATCCCGCTAACCTACGTATCCCGGGACACTAAGGGGCACTTCAGCATGATCAATGCACCCTAACCCGCACATCTTCGGACTGTGGGGGGGAAACCGGAGCACCCGGAGGAAACCCACGCAGACACGGGGAGAACGTGCAGACTCCGCACAGACAGTGACCCTACCAGGGTGACCAGAAGCTACACAGCATTCCAAGTGTGGTCTTACCAATGTCTTGTACAACTTCAACAAGACGTCCCAACTCCTGTATTCAATGTTCTGACCGATGAAACCAAGCATGCCGAATGCCTTCTTCACCACTCTGTCCACCTGTGACTCCACTTTCAAGGAGCTATGAACCTGTACCCCTAGATCTCTTTGTTCTGTAACTCTCCCCAATGACCTACCATTAACTGAGTAAGTCCTGCCCTGGTTCGATCGACCAAAATGCATCACCTTGTATTTGTCTAAATTAAACTCCATCTGCCATTCGTCAGCCCACTGGCCCAATTGATCAAGATCCCATTGCAATCCGAGATAACCTTCTTCACTGTCCACTATGCCACCAATCTTGGTGTCATCTGCAAACTGACTAACCATGCCTCCTATATTCTCATCCAAATCATTAATATAAATGACAAATAACAGTGGGCCCAGCAACATTCAGAGTTTAAAAAACTATTTTCCTAATAAAGGGTGGCACAGTGGGTTAGCACTGCTGCCTCACAGCACCAGGGACCTGGGCTTAATTCCCGACTTGGGTCACTGTCTGTGCGGAGTCTGCACGTTCTCCCCGTGTCTGTGTGGGTTTCCTCCGGGTGCTCCGGTTTCCTCCCACAGTGCTGGTTAGGTGGATTGGCCATGCTAAATTGCCCCTTAGTGTCGTGAGATGTGTAGGTTAGAGGGATTAGTGGGGTAAATATTTGGGGTTACGGGGATGGGGCAGGATTGTGGTCGGTGCAGACTCGATGGGCCGACTGGCCTCTTTCTGCACTGCAGGGATGCTGTGATTCGGTTTAAAGGTAAAGCCTTTGCGCCCATCGATGAACTGAAGCAAGGCTCTCGGTTAACACTCCCTCCTGTGGCCAAATGGGCCACCTGAGATGGCGATTTACAAAGTACTTTTGGATCATTGGCCAAGTACAGAATCATAGAATCCTACAGTGCAGAAGGAGGCCATTCAGCCCATCCAGTCTGCACCGACCACAATCCCACCCAGGCCCTATCCCCATAACCCCATGCATTTACCCCAGCGAGTACCACTGACACTAAGGGGCAATTTAGCATAGAACATAGAAAAGCTGCAGCACAAACAGGCCCTTTGGCCCACAAGTTGTGCCGAACATGTCCCTACCTACTAGGCTTACCTATAGCCCTCTATCTTACTAACTTCCATGAACCTATCCAAAAGTCTCTTAAAAGACCCTATCGAATCCGTCTCCACCACCACTACCGGCAGCCAATTCCACGCACCCACCACCCTCTGAGTGAAAAACTTACCCCTAACATCTCCTCTGTACCTACTCCCCAGCACCCTAAACCTGTGACCTCTTGTGGCAACCATTTCAGCCCTGGGTAAAAGCCTCTGAGAATCCACTCTATCAATACCCCTCAACATCTCATACACCTCTATCTGGCCAATCCACCTAACCCGCACATCTTTGGACACTAAGGGGCAATTTAGCACGGCCAATTCACCTAACCTGCATGTCTTCCAGAGTGTGGGAGGAAACCGGAGCACCCGGTGGAAACCCACGCAGACACGGGGAGAACGTGCAAACTCCACACAGACAGTGACCCAAGCGGGGAATCAAACCCGGGTCCCTGGCGCTGTGAGGCAGCAGCGCTAACCCACTGTGCCACCATGCTGGCCCAGACACAGACACAGACAGGCAGCAACAGGACACAGATGAAACAGGCTGCAGCTCCAGACGACCGAATACACAGAATGCAGGCCATCCCAAAGACATTGGGCGCTTTCTGGACAAAGAGTTGCTTAGTAGACACAGAGGCGCCTTGACCCCTGTATTTGGGAGGGACGTGTGTGTGATCCAGGTGCCTCCAGCACCTACAGACATGGCCGTTGGATCCACACCCAGAGATCCGTGCGGACTCTTATCAATCAGCCTGATAAAACCCTGATCGATTGATTGGCAATCAATAAGAGACCACCCAAAGATCACCAACAACCTGTCCTGGTCCCCCCCACGCCGACACTATAGTTAAGAAAGCCCCACCAACGCCTCTACTTTCTCAGAAGACTAAGGAAATTTGGCATGTCAGCTACGACTCTCACCAACTTTTACAGATGCCCCATAGAAAGCATTCTTTCTGGTTGTATCACAGCTTGGTATGGGGCTCCTGCTCTGCCCAAGACCGCAAGGAACTACAAAAGGGTCGTGAATGTAGCCCAATCCATCACGCAAACCAGCCTCCCATCCATTGACTCTGTCTACACTTCCCGCTGCCTCGGGGAAAAGCAGCCAGCATAATTAAGGACCCCACGCACCCCGGACATTCTCTCTTCCACCTTCTTCCGTCGTGGAAAAAGATTCAAAATCAATTTATCATGGTCAGTCCACTTAACCCGCACATCTTGGGACTGTGGGAGGAAACCGGAGCACCCGGAGGAAACCCACGCAGACACGGGGAGAACGTGTACTTAGTATTCATAGAATCATAGAAACCCTACAGTGCAGAAAGAGGCCATTCGGCCCATCGAGTCTGCACCGACCACAATCCCACCCAGGCCCTACACCCATATCCCTACATATTTACCCACTAATCCGTCTAACCTACGCTTCTCAGGACACTAAGGGCAATTTTAGCATGGCCAATCGACCTAACCCGCACATCTTTGGACTGTTGGATCAGTCTGTTGGAAAACTGAGCATTGATTGTGTGTGAGATTAAAATCAATTGTGCGTGTGTATAAATCATAGGAGACCTACAGTGCAGGAGGAGGCCATTCGGCCCATCGAGTCTGCACCGACCACAATTCCACGCAGGTCCTACCCCCCTTAGTCCCTATTTCCCCCTCGCTAGTCCCCCTGACACTAAGGGACAATTTATCATGGCCAATCTTTGGACTGTGGGAGGAAACCGGAGCACCCGGAGGAAACCCACGCAGACACGGGGAGAATGTGCAGACTCCGCACAGACAGTGACCCAGGCCGGGAATCGGACCCGGGTCCCCAGCGCTGCGAGGCAGCAGCGCTAACCACAGTGCCGCCCCTTACTGTACTAACAGGAAGTCGAGTATCATTTCTTTGTCCACTGTATTTTTAAAAATTAATTTGTGGGACATGGGCGTCGCGAGCTGGCCAGCATTTATTGCCCACCCTAGTTGCCCCTTGAGAAGGTGGTGGTGAGCCGCCATCTTGAATCGCTGCAGTCCCCGTGCTGTGGGTTGACCCACAATGCCGTTAGGGAGGGAATTCCAGGATTCTGACCCAGTGACTGTGAAGGAACGGCCGATATATTTCCAAGTCAGGATGGTGAGTAGTTTGGAGGGGAACTTGCAGGTGATGGTGTCCCCATGTATCTGCTGCCTTTGTCCTTCCAGATGGAAGTGGTTGTGCGTTTGGAAGGTGCTGCCTAAGGATCTCTGGTGAATTAACCCAGAGGGTTAGGAACAGACAGTGCGGCAGGCGTAACACTCTCTCCCTCACCCACCCAGCACCCGCCTGCGTCTCCCCGCTCTCCCTCACCCACCCAGCACCCGCCTGCGTGTCCCCGCTCTCCCTCACCCACCCAGCACCCGCCTGCGTGTCCCCGCTCCCCCTCACCCACCCAGCACCCGCTTGCGTGTCCCCGCTCTCCCTCACCCACCCAGCACCCGCCTGCGTGTGTCCCGCTCTCCCTCACCCACCTGTTCTTGTGTTAGACCCGATTCCTGCAAAGCCTTGCTCAGATGGAACTCTTGAATGGGCAGCTTCCTGTCCGGGGGGAGGAGGAACGTAGAGTTAGAAACATAGGAGCAGGAGTAGACCATTCGACCCTTCGAGTCTGCTCCACCATTCATTTTGATCGTGGTTGATCATCGAATTCAATATCCTGATCCCCCCCCTTTCCCCCCACATCCCGCGATCCCTTTAGCCCCAAGAGCTGTATCTAATTCCTTCTTGAAATCACATAACGTTTTGGCCTCAACTACTTTCTGTGGGAGTGAATTCCACACATTCACCGCCCTCTGGGTGAAGAAAATTCTCCTCGGCTCAGTCCCACGCACCCCGGACATTCTCTCTTCCACCTTCTTCCGTCGGGGAAAAGATACAAAAGTCTGAGGTCACGCACCGACCGACTCAAGAACAGCTTCTTCCCTGCTGCTGTCAGACTTTTGAATGGACCTACCTCGCATTAAGTTGATCTTTCTCTACACCCTAGCTATGACTGTAACATTACATTCTGCACCCTCTCCTTTCCTTCTCTATGAACAGTATGCTTTGTCTGTATTGCGCTCAAGGAACAATACTTTTCCCTGTATCCCAATACATGTGACAATAATAAATCAAATCAAATCAAAGAGATTCCCCAACCTCAGAGAAAGGATTTCTCTCCCATCTCCGTCTTGAACGGGTCACCCCCTTATTTTTAAACGCAGACCCTCCCAGTCCGAGATTCTCCCATAAGACGAAACATCTTCTCCACTCCTACCCTGTCAATAACCCCCCGCAGGATCTTAAAGGTCTCGATCGAGTCACCCCCTTACTCTGCTAAACTGTAGGGGATACAAGTCTGACCTCTGCAACCTTTCCTCATTAGATAACCTGCCCGCTCCTGGTATGAGTCTGGTGAAAAATGATAATTAATACTCTCCCGCTATGACCTTGTTCAATACTGCCACTGGACCCCTTTGAAAACTGGACATTAGTCTTTAAGGAACATGTGTGCAAGTGTTTGATGGGGGACAGTGTAGAGGGAGCTTTACTCTGTATCTAACCCCGTGCTGTACCTGTCCTGGGAGTGTTTGATGGGGGACAGTGTAGAGGGAGCTTTACTCTGTATCTAACCCCGTGCTGTACCTGTCCTGGGAGTGTTTGATGGGGGACAGTGTAGAGGGAGCTTTACTCTGTATCTAACACCGTGCTGTACCTGTCCTGGGAGTGTTTGATGGGGGACAGTGTAGAGGGAGCTTTACTCTGTATCTAACCCCGTGCTGTACCTGTCCTGGGATTGTTTGATAGGGACAGTGTAAAGGGAGCTTTACTCTGTATCTAACCCCGTGCTGTACCTGTCCTGGGAGTGTTTGATGGGGGACAGTGTAGAGGGAGCTTTACTCTGTATCTAACCCCGTGCTGTCCCTGTCCTGGGAGTGTTTGATGGGGACAGTGCAGAGGGAGCTGTACGCTGTATCTAACCCCGTGCTGTACCTGTCCTGGGAGTGTTTGATGGGGGACAGTGTCGAGGGAGCTTTACTCTGTATCTAACCCCGTGCTGTATCTGTCCTGGGAGTGTTTGATGGGGACAGTGTAGAGGGAGTTTTACGCTGTATCTAACCCCATGCTGTCCCTGTCCTGGGAGTGTTTGATGGGGGGACAGTGTAGAGGGAGCTTTACTCTGTATCTAACACCGTGCTGTACCTGTCCTGGGAGTGTTTGATGGGGGACAGTGTAGAGGGAGCTTTACTCTGTATCTAACCCCGTGCTGTACCTGTCCTGGGATTGTTTGATAGGGACAGTGTAAAGGGAGCTTTACTCTGTATCTAACCCCGTGCTGTACCTGTCCTGGGAGTGTTTGATGGGGGACAGTGTAGAGGGAGCTTTACTCTGTATCTAACCCCGTGCTGTCCCTGTCCTGGGAGTGTTTGATGGGGACAGTGTAGAGGGAGCTTTACGCTGTATCTAACCCCGTGCTGTACCTGTCCTGGGAGTGTTTGATGGGGGACAGTGTAGAGGGAGCTTTACTCTGTATCTAACCCCGTGCTGTACCTGTCCTGGGAGTGTTTGATGGGGACAGTGTAGAGGGAGCTTTACGCTGTATCTAACCCCGTGCTGTACCTGTCCTGGGAGTGTTTGATGGGGGACAGTGTAGAGGGAGCTTTACCCTGTATCTAACCCCATGCTGTCCCTGTTCTGGGAGTGTTTGATGGGGACAGTGTAGAGGGAGCTTTACTCTGTACCTAACCCCGTGCTGTACCTGTCCGGGGAGTGTTTGATGGGGGACAGTGTAGAGGGAGCTTTACCCTGTATCTAACCCCGTGCTGTCCCTGTCCTGGGAGTATTTGATGGGGGGACAGTGTAGAGGGAGCTTTACTCTGTATCTAACCCCGTGCTGTACCTGTCCTGGGAGCGTTTGATGGGGGACAGTGTAGAGGGAGTTTTACTCTGTATCTAACCCCGTGCTGTACCTGTCCTGGGATTGTTTGATAGGGACAGTGTAAAGGGAGCTTTACTCTGTATCTAACCCCGTGCTGTACCTGTCCTGGGAGTGTTTGATGGGGGACAGTGTAGAGGGAGCTTTACTCTGTATCTAACCCCGTGCTGTCCCTGTCCTGGGAGTGTTTGATGGGGACAGTGTAGAGGGAGCTTTACGCTGTATCTAACCCCGTGCTATACCTGTCCTGGGAGTGTTTGATGGGGGACAGTGTAGAGGGAGCTTTACTCTGTATCTAACCCCGTGCTGTACCTGTCCTGGGAGTGTTTGATGGGGACAGTGTAGAGGGAGCTTTACGCTGTATCTAACCCCGTGCTGTACCTGTCCTGGGAGTGTTTGATGGGGGACAGTGTAGAGGGAGCTTTACCCTGTATCTAACCCCATGCTGTCCCTGTTCTGGGAGTGTTTGATGGGGACAGTGTAGAGGGAGCTTTACTCTGTACCTAACCCCGTGCTGTACCTGTCCGGGGAGTGTTTGATGGGGGACAGTGTAGAGGGAGCTTTACCCTGTATCTAACCCCGTGCTGTCCCTGTCCTGGGAGTGTTTGATGGGGGGACAGTGTAGAGGGAGCTTTACTCTGTATCTAACCCCGTGCTGTACCTGTCCTGGGAGCGTTTGATGGGGGACAGTGTAGAGGGAGTTTTACTCTGTATCTAACCCCGTGCTGTACCTGTCCTGGGAGTGTTTGATGGGGAAGTGTAGAGGGAGCTTTACTCTGTATCTAACCCCGTGCTGTATCTGTCCTGGGAGTGTTTGATGGGGGACAGTGTAGAGGGAGCTTTACTCTGTATCTGACCCCGTGCTGTATCTGTCCTGGGAGTGTTTGATGGGGACAGTGTAGAGGGAGCTTTACTCTGTATCTAACCCCGTGCTGTACCTGTCCTGGGAGTGTTTGATGGGGACAGTGTAGAGGGAGCGTTAGTCTGTATCTAACCCTGTGCTGTACCTGTCCTGGGAGTGGGGGGGGCAGTGCAGGGGGAGTATTACTCTGTAATCGGCAGTGCTCCCTGGGTCACTCACTTGGCCTCACTAGCGGTCATGTGCCTCAGCAGGACGGATGTGCCGAAGGTCAGAGCGTCCATGTCCTCAGTAGCCACAGCGTAGACCTTCCCGGCTTTAACCAAAGCCGCACAGCTGGCTTCAGCCTCACAGGGGGCCTGAGGAAGGAACGGGAGAGAATGGTGAAGAAGACTGGCTACAATCCCCGTCAATCCCCGGTGACAAAACAAAAGCTTCAGGTTTTTAGATGTCCAGATCACCAACAACCTGTCCTGGTTCCCACCATGCCGACACTATAGTTAAGAAAGCCCCACCAACGCCTCTACTTTCTCAGAAGACTAAGGAAATTTGGCATGTCAGCTACAACTCTCACCAACTTTTACAGATGCTCCATAGAAAGCATTCTTTCTGGTTGTATCACAGCTTGGTCTGGGGCTCCTGCTCTACCCAAGACCGCAAGGAACTACAAAAGGGTTGTGAATGTAGCCCAATCCATCATGCAAACCAGCCTCCCATCCATTGACTCTGTCTACACTTCCCGCTGTCTCAGGGGAAAGCAGCCGGCATAATTAAGGACCCAACCACCCCGGACATTCTCTCTTCCACCTTCTTCCGTCGGGAAAAAGATACAAAAGTCTGAGGTCACGTACCGACCGACTCAAGAACAGCTTCTTCCCTGCTGCTGTCAGACTTTTGAATGGACCTACCTCGCATTAAGTTGATCTTTCTCTACACCCGAGCTATGACTGTAACACTACATTCTGCACTCTGTCCTTTCCTTCTCTATGAACGGTATGTTTTGTCTGTATAGTGCGCAAGAAACAATACTTTTCACTGTATCCCAATACATGTGAGAATAATAAATCAAATTAAACACACTCCATGTACACAGTCAGAACATCCTTCCTAATACACAGCAATCCAGCTACACACTCCCTTTGTATGCCATGATTCCCGTCTGTAGCTTCCCAGTCTCTCCGCCCTTCCCCAACCTGCATCATTGGCCACTCAGTAACTTCATTGCAGTGTTAATGTAAGCCACCTTGTGACAATAATAAATAAATTTTAACTTAAAATTGTCCCTTAGTGTCCAAAGATGTGCAGGTTATGTGGATTGGCCATGCTAAATTGCCCCTTAGTGTCCAAAGATGTGTAGGTTAGGTGGATTGGCCATGCTAAATTGTCCCTTAGTGTCTAAAGATGTGCAGGTTAGGTGGATTGGCCATGCTAAATTGTCCCTTAGTGTCTAAAGATGTGCGGGTTAGGTGGATTGGCCATGCTAAATTGTCCCTTAGTGTCTAAAGATGTGCAGGTTAGGTGGATTGGCCATGCTAAATTGTCCCTTAGTGTCTAAAGATGTGCGGGTTAGGTGGATTGGCCGTGCTAAATTGTCCCTTAGTGTCTAAAGATGTGCAGGTTAGGTGGATTGTCCATGCTAAATTGTCCCTTAGTGTCTAAAGATGTGCAGGTTAGGTGGATTGGCCATGCTAAATTGTCCCTTAGTGTCTAAAGATGTGCAGGTTAGGTGGATTGGCCATGCTAAATTGTCCCTTAGTGTCTAAAGATGTGCAGGTTAGGTGGATTGGCCATGCTAAATTGTCCCTTAGTGTCCAAAGATGTGCAGGTTAGGTGGATTGGCCGTGCTAAGTTCTCCCTCACTGTACCCGAACAGGCGCCGTAGTGTGGTGACGAGGGGATTTTCACTGCAGTGTTAATGTAAGCCTACTTGTGACACTAATAAATAAACTTTATGAAGAAATTGAGGGAAGTAATTTTACCTCATCTGTTTTAATTCTGCCCTCCCTTATCCTAAAGCTGTGACCCCTCTTGTTCCAAATTGTCCTATAAGTGGAAACATCCTCTGCACACACAGTCATCTTGTACATCTCTATTAGTTCTCCTCTCATGTGAGGTGGTACACTTTGGGAGGAGTAGTTTGACAGGGAAGTATTCAATGAATGGTTGGACATCAGGAAGTTCTGTGGAACAAAGGGGCCTTGGTGTGTTTGCCCACAGATCTCTGAAAGCGGAAGGGCATCTTAGTAGGGTGGTGAATATGGGACACTTGCTTTTATCAATCGAGGCAATGATTACAAAAGCAGGGAAGTTGATGTTGGAGTTGTATCGAACTTTAGTGAGGCCACAGCTGGAGTACTGTGTGCAGTGCTGGTTGCCTCATTATCAGAGGGATGTGATTGCAGTGGAGGGAGTGCAGAGGAGATTCACCAGGATGCTGCCTGGGATGGAGCATTTAAGTTATGAAGAGAGGTTGGGTCGGCTTGGGTTGTTTTCGTTGGAGCAGAGAAGACTGAGGGGGCGACCTGATCGAGGTGGGCAAGATTATGAGGGGCTTGGACAGGGTGGAAAAGGAGCAGCTTTCCCCTTAGTTGAAGGGTCATTCATGAGGGGACATAGATTTACTAGGATGCTATCGGGACTTGATGGTTTGAGTTATAAGGAGAGGCTGGATAGACTGGGATTTGTTTCTCTGGAGCGTAGGAGGCTGGGGGGTGACCTTATAGAGGTCTATAAAATAATGAGGGGCACAGATCAGCGAGATAGTCAATATCTTTTCCCTTAGTTGAAGGGTCATTCATGAGGGGACATTCATGGTGGCACAGTGGGTTAACACTGCTGCCTCACAGCGCCAGGGACCCGGGTTCGATTCCCGGCTTGGGTCACTGTCTGTGTGCAGTCTGCACATTCTCCCCGTGTCTGCGTGGGTTTCCTCCGGTTCCCTCCCACATTCCAAAAGACGTGCTGGTTAGGGTGCATTGGCCATGCTAAATTCTCCCTCAGTGTAACCCGAACAGGCGCCGGAGTGTGGCAACTAGGGGATTTTCACAGTAACTTCACTGCAGTGTTAATACAAGCCTACTTGTGACACTAATAAATAAACTTTAAGTTCAAGGTAAGGGGCATGAGAAGTACCTGGATGAGCACTTGGCACGTCAGAAGTGCTGGCAGATGGGATTAGGTGGAAGTTCAGGTGTTTTTAATGTGCAGATGCAGACTCGATGGACCAAAGGACCTCTCTTCTGCACTGTATTATTCCATGATGCTAAACTCCAGGGAGTATAGACCTAAACCGCCCAACCTCTCTACGTTAAACAAACCCCTCATCTCTGGAATCAATCGAGTGAACCTCCTCTGGACTGCCTCCAATGGAACTATATTCCTCAAGTACCCAAACTGTACGCAATACTCCAAGTGTGGTCTCACTCACACAAACAAAACACAAAAAGTAGAAAGGGTCGAGAGCTCCAAGTTTTTAGGTGTCCAGATCACCAACAACCTGTCCTGGTCCCCCCCATGCCGACACTATAGTTAAGAAAGCCCCACCAACGCCTCTACTTTCTCAGAAGACGAAGGAAATTTGGCATGTCAGCTACAACTCTCACCAACTTTTACAGATGCACCATAGAAAGCATCCTTTCTGGTTGTATCACAGCTTGGTATGGGCTCCTGCTCTGCCCAAGACTGCAAGGAACTACAAAAGGGTCGTGAATGTAGCCCAATCCATCACGCAAACCAGCCTCCCATCCACTGACTCTGTCTACACTTCCCGCTGCCTCGGGAAAAGCAGCTAGTGTAATTAAGGACCCCCCACACACACCGGACATTCTCTCTTCCACCTTCTTCCATCGGGAAAAAGATACAAAAGTCTGAGGTCACGTACCGACCGAGTCAAGAACAGCTTCTTCCCTGCTGCTGTCAGACTTTTGAATGGACCTACCTCGCATTAAGTTGATCTTTCTCTACACCCTAGCTATGACTGTAACACTACATTCTGCACCCTCTCCTTTCTTTCTCTATGAACAGTATGCTTTGTCTGTATAACGCACAAGAAACAATACTTTTCACTGTATACTAAAACATGTGACAATAATAAATCAAATCAAAACTGTACACGATACTCTAGTGCGGTCCCATTCTCACCAACGAAACCACAGGATCTGACGGCATCTGTGGAGAGAGAATCGAGCTAACATTTCAAGCCTGGCGTCAGACTCCCACCGTTGGCTCTTTTCCCTCCCCACAGAAGCTGCCAGACCTGCTGAGATTTTCCAGCATTTTCTGTTTTTGTTTCAGATTCCAGTGTCCGCAGTAACCTGCCTTTACCTTCACGGTTTCGCTAACACCTTGTACAGCAGCAACACTTCCCTGCTTTTATATCCTATTCCTTCAGCAACAAATGTCAAAATTCCCTTCATCCAATTTAACCAGTCAACCCCATTGCTGTGGCTCTGGAGTCACATGTAGGCCAGACCGGGGCAAGGACGGCAGATTTCCTTCCCTCAAGGAACCAGATGGGTTTCTCCGACAATCGACCAACTTGTCCATGCCACCCTTTTTTTTTATAAACCACTAAGCTAGTCCCAATTGCCCGCGTTTGCCCCATATCCCTCTATACCTATCTTACCCATGTAACTGTCTAAATGCTTTTTAAAAGACAAAATTGTACCCGCCTCTACTACTACCTCTGGCAGCTTGTTCCAGACACTCACCACCCTCTGTGTGAAAAAATTGCCCCTCTGGACCCTTTTGTATCTCTCCCCTCTCACCTTAAACCAATGCCCTCCAGTTTTAGACACCCCTACCTTTGGGAAAAGATATTGACTATCTCGCTGATCTGTGCCCCTCATTATTTTATAGACCTCTATAAGATCACCCCTCAGCCTCCTACGCTCCAGAGAAAAAAGTCCCAGTCTCTCCAGCCTCTCCTTATAACTCAGTCCATCAAGTCCCGGTCGCATCCTAGTAAATCTTTTCTGCACTCTTTCTAGTTTAATAATATCCTTTCTATAATAGGGTGACCAGAACTGTACACAGCATTCCAGGTGTGGCCTTACCAATGTCTTGTACAACTTCAACAAGACGTCCCGACTCCTGTATTCTTAATTCCAGATATTTTTTTTATTGAATTCAAATTCCATCATCTGGAATCGAACCCGGGTCCCCAGAACATTACCCTGGATCTCTGGATTACTAGTCTAACGATAATACCACGACGCTGTCGCCTCCACTCTCCTGTGTCTCGGTCACCTGATATACGGGATCCCGCCCATTCTGTCAGTAACATGGGAGGTGGGGGGGGGGGCATTCAGCCAACTTGAGACTGCCGTGCCGTCCGATTCAGAGAATCATAGAATCCCTACAGTGCAGAAGGCGGCCATTCGGTCCATCGAGTCTGCAACGACCACAATCCCACCCAGGCCCTATCCCCGTAAACCCATGCATTTACCCCAGCTAGTCCCCCAAACACTAAGGTCAATTTAACACGGCCAATGCACCCTAACCAGCACGTCTTTCGGACTGTGAGAGGAAACCGGAGCCCCCGGAGGAAACCCACGCAGACACGAGGAGGATGTGCAAACTCCACACAGACAGTGACCCAAGCCGGGAATCGAACCCGGGGGTCCCTGGCGCTGTGAGGCAGCAGTGCTAACCCACTGTGTCACCATGCTGCCCATACAAGAACCATTAGAGCTGGGAGCAGAAGGAGGCCATTCAACCCCTCGGCTCCCCAACCAGCAGGGAAGGGGCAGCATGGTGGCACAGTGGTTAGCACTGCTGCCTCACAGCGCCAGGGTCCCCCGGGTTCGATTCCCGGCTTGGGTCACTGTCTGTGTGGAGTTTGCACATCCTCCCCGTGTCTGCATGGGTTTCCTCCGGGTGCTCCGGTTCCCTCCCACAGTCCAAAGATGCGCGAGTTAGAGTGGATGGGCCGTGCTAAACTACCCCTTAGTGTCCCGGGATGTATAGGTTAGGGGGATCAGTGGGGTAAATACTTCGCTGTGGATTGGCTATGCTAAATTGACCTTCGTATCAGGCGGATTAGCAGGGTAAATGTGAGGGGTTACGGGAATAGGGCCTGGGTGGGATTGTGGTCGGTACAGACTCGATGGGCTGAATGGCCTCCTTCTGCACTGTAGGGATTCTACGATTCTATAAGGTTTTCTCTCCGCCCACCCAATCGGTTCCCCATGAACTTCGATGCACGGGTCTCTGCAGGGGCCATGAACTTCGATGCACGGGTCTCTGCAGGGGACGCAATCGCTCCTCTGACAGGAACTCCCGTGACCCCACTGCCCCCATGTCGCGTAGATCCTCACCTCGATGTACGGGATTCCCATCAGTTCCAGCAGCTGCTTACACTCGTCGTTGTGCTGCTTGGTGACCTTCACCAGCCTCTTGTTGAACTTTTCGATATTCTCAGCATTACCTGGTGTGAATAAAACAGCGGCATCGTCTCGTGGGAGGCACGCACGGATCACCGGCGGGCACGGACAGGCGCGGGGTGACAGCACGGGCGGGCGCGGGGTGACAGCACGGGCGGGCGCGGGGGTGACAGCACGGACGGGCGCGGGGTGACAGCACGGGCGGGCGCGGGGGTGACAGCACGGGCGGGCGCGGGGGTGACAGCACGGGCGGGCGCGGGGGTGACAGCACGGGCGGGCGCGGGGGTGACAGCACGGGCGGGCGCGGGGGTGACAGCACGGGCGGGCGCGGGGGTGACAGCACGGGCGGGCGCGGGGGTGACAGCACGGGCGGGCGCGGGGGTGACAGCACGGGCGGGCGCGGGGGTGACAGCACGGGCGGGCGCGGGGGTGACAGCACGGGCGGGCGCGGGGGTGACAGCACGGGCGGGCGCGGGGGTGACAGCACGGGCGGGCGCGGGGGTGACAGCACGGACAGGCGCGGGGTAACAGTTAGCACGGACAGGCGCGGGGTGACAGCACGGCGGGCGCGGGGTGACAGCACGGCAGGCGCGGGGTAACAGTTAGCACGGACAGGCGCGGGGTGACAGCACGGACAGGCGCGGGGTAACAGTTAGCACGGACAGGCGCGGGGTGACAGCACGGACAGGCGGCGGGGTAACAGTTAGCACGGACAGGCGCGGGGTGACAGCACGGACAGGCGCGGGGTGACGTAGCACGGACAGGCGCGGGGTAACAGTTAGCACGGACAGGCGCGGGGTAACAGTTAGCACGGACAGGCGCGGGGTAACAGTTAGCACGGACAGGCGCGGGGTAACAGTTAGCACGGACAGGCGCGGGGTAACAGTTAGCACGGACAGGCGCGGGGTAACAGTTAGCACGGACAGGCGCGGGGTAACAGTTAGCACGGACAGGCGCGGGGTAACAGTTAGCACGGACAGGCGCGGGGTAACAGTTAGCACGGACAGGCGCGGGGTAACAGTTAGCACGGACAGGCGCGGGGTAACAGTTAGCACGGACAGGCGCGGGGTAACAGTTAGCACGGACAGGCGCGGGGTAACAGTTAGCACGGACAGGCGCGGGGTAACAGTTAGCACGGACAGGCGCGGGGTAACAGTTAGCACGGACAGGCGCGGGGTAACAGTTAGCACGGACAGGCGCGGGGTAACAGTTAGCACGGACAGGCGCGGGGTAACAGTTAGCACGGACAGGCGCGGGGTAACAGTTAGCACGGACAGGCGCGGGGTAACAGTTAGCACGGACAGGCGCGGGGTAACAGTTAGCACGGACAGGCGCGGGGTAACAGTTAGCACGGACAGGCGCGGGGTAACAGTTAGCACGGACAGGCGCGGGGTAACAGTTAGCACGGACAGGCGCGGGGTAACAGTTAGCACGGACAGGCGCGGGGTAACAGTTAGCACGGACAGGCGCGGGGTAACAGTTAGCACGGACAGGCGCGGGGTAACAGTTAGCACGGACAGGCGCGGGGTAACAGTTAGCACGGACAGGCGCGGGGTAACAGTTAGCACGGACAGGCGCGGGGTAACAGTTAGCACGGACAGGCGCGGGGTAACAGTTAGCACGGACAGGCGCGGGGTAACAGTTAGCACGGACAGGCGCGGGGTAACAGTTAGCACGGACAGGCGCGGGGTAACAGCACGGACAGGCGCGTCGTGACAGCACGGACAGGCGCGGGGTGACAGCACGGACAGGCGCGGGGTGACAGCACGGACAGGCGCGGGGTGACAGCACGGACAGGCGCGGGGTGACAGCACGGACAGGCGCGGGGTGACAGCACGGACAGGCGCGGGGTAACAGCACGGACAGGCGCGGGGTAACAGCACGGACAGGCGCGGGGTAACAGCACGGACAGGCGCGGGGTGACAGCACGGACAGGCGCGGGGTAACAGTTAGCACGGACAGGCGCGGGGTAACAGTTAGCACGGACAGGCGCGGGGTAACAGTTAGCACGGACAGGCGCGGGGTAACAGTTACCACGGACAGGCGCGGGGTAACAGTTAGCACGGACAGGCGCGGGGTAACAGTTAGCACGGACAGGCGCGGGGTAACAGCACGGACAGGCGTGGGGTGACAGCACGGACGGGCGTGGGGTGACAGCACGGACGGGCGCGGGGTGACAGCACGGACGGGCGCGGGGTGACAGCACGGACGGGCGCGGGGTGACAGCACGGACGGGCGCGGGGTGACAGCACGGACGGGCGCGGGGTGACAGCACGGACGGGCGCGGGGTGACAGCACGGACGGGCGCGGGGTGACAGCACGGACGGGCGCGGGGTGACAGCACGGACAGGCGCGGGGTGACAGCACGGACAGGCGCGGGGTGACAGCACGGACAGGCGCGGGGTGACAGCACGGACAGGCGCGGGGTGACAGCACGGACAGGCGCGGGGTGACAGCACGGACAGGCGCGGGGTGACAGCACGGACAGGCGCGGGGGTGACAGCACGGACAGGCGCGGGGTGACAGCACGGACAGGCGCGGGGTGACAGCACGGACAGGCGCGGGGTGACAGCACGGACAGGCGCGGGGTGACAGCACGGACAGGCGCGGGGTGACAGCACGGACAGGCGCGGGGTGACAGCACGGACAGGCGCGGGGTGACAGCACGGACAGGCGCGGGGTGACAGCACGGACAGGCGCGGGGTGACAGCACGGACAGGCGCGGGGTGACAGCACGGACAGGCGCGGGGTAACAGTTAGCACGGACAGGCGCGGGGTGACAGCACGGACAGGCGCGGGGTAACAGTTAGCACGGACAGGCGCGGGGTAACAGTTAGCACGGACAGGCGCGGGGTAACAGTTAGCACGGACAGGCGCGGGGTAACAGTTAGCACGGACAGGCGCGGGGTAACAGTTAGCACGGACAGGCGCGGGGTAACAGTTAGCACGGACAGGCGCGGGGTAACAGTTAGCACGGACAGGCGCGGGGTAACAGTTAGCACGGACAGGCGCGGGGTAACAGTTAGCACGGACAGGCGCGGGGTAACAGTTAGCACGGACAGGCGCGGGGTAACAGTTAGCACGGACAGGCGCGGGGTAACAGTTAGCACGGACAGGCGCGGGGTAACAGTTAGCACGGACAGGCGCGGGGTAACAGTTAGCACGGACAGGCGCGGGGTAACAGTTAGCACGGACAGGCGCGGGGTAACAGTTAGCACGGACAGGCGCGGGGTAACAGTTAGCACGGACAGGCGCGGGGTAACAGTTAGCACGGACAGGCGCGGGGTAACAGCACGGACAGGCGCGGGGTAACAGCACGGACAGGCGCGTCGTAACAGCACGGACAGGCGCGGGGTGACAGCACGGACAGGCGCGGGGTAACAGCACGGACAGGCGCGGGGTAACAGCACGGACAGGCGCGGGGTGACAGCACGGACAGGCGCGGGGTAACAGCACGGACAGGCGCGGGGTAACAGCACGGACAGGCGCGGGGTAACAGCACGGACAGGCGCGGGGTAACAGTTACCACGGACAGGCGCGGGGTAACAGTTAGCACGGACAGGCGTGGGGTAACAGTTAGCACGGACAGGCGTGGGGTAACAGCACGGACAGGCGTGGGGTAACAGCACGGACAGGCGTGGGGTAACAGCACGGACAGGCGCGGGGTAACAGCACGGACAGGCGTGGGGTAACAGCACGGACAGGCGTGGGGTAACAGCACGGACAGGCGCGGGGTAACAGTTACCACGGACAGGCGCGGGGTAACAGTTAGCACGGACAGGCGTGGGGTAACAGTTAGCACGGACAGGCGTGGGGTAACAGTTAGCACGGACAGGCGTGGGGTAACAGTTAGCACGGACAGGCGTGGGGTAACAGTTAGCACGGACAGGCGTGGGGTAACAGTTAGCACGGACAGGCGTGGGGTAACAGTTAGCACGGACAGGCGTGGGGTAACTGTTAGCACGGACAGGCGTGGGGTAACTGTTAGCACGGATGGACAGTTAATTATTAGGCAGGAAATAGGTGAGAAAAAGTTGAAGCTTCTTTATTAGTGTCACAAGTAAGGCTTACATTAACACTGCAATGAAGTTACTGTGAAAATCCCCTCGTCGCCACACTCCGGCGCCTGTTCGGGTTACACTGAGGGAGAATTTAGCACGGCCAATGCACCCTAACCAGCACGTCTTTCAGACTGTGGGAGGGAACCGGAGCACCCGGAGGAAACCCACGCAGACACGGGGAGAACGTGCAGACTCCACGCCGGGAATCGAACCCGGGTCCGTGGCGCTGTGAGGCAGCAGTGCTAACCCACTGTACCACCATGCCATCCACAGAATATAGTCTCAGTCACAGCTAGATTTTGATTTGATTTATTATTGTCACATGTGTTAACACACAGTGAAAAGTATTGTTTCTTGCGAGCTATACAGACAAAACATACCGTTCATAGAGAAGGAAAGGAGAGAGTGCAGAATGTAGTGTTACAGTCATAGTGAGGGTGTAGAGAAAGATCAACTTATTGCAATGTGTGTGTGTGTGTGTGTGTGTGTGTGTGGGAGAGCTCAGAGGGGCCGCAAGACGGGGTGGGGGGACACACAAAGGGGCTGCAATCGGATATAGTCAGACTCCAAGTGTGGGCAACAAGATGACAGACGGACCATAAATTTGGGGTTATTCTCCTCGGTATGCAGAACGGAGAAGGTGAAATCTATTCTTGAACCGGCGACACATTTCTATAAAGCTGTATAAGGTGCTGGTGAGGCCACACCTGGAGTTACTGTGTACAGTTCTGGTCTCCTTACTTGAGAAAGGATATACTGGCACTGGAGGGGGTGCAGAGGAGATTCACTAGGTTGATTCCGGAGTTGAGAGGGTTGGCTTATGAGGAGAGACTGAGTAGACTGGGGTTATACTCACTGGAATTCAGAAGAATGAGGGGAGATCTTATGGAAACTTATAAGATTATGAAGGGAATCGATAAGATAGAAGCAGGGAGGTTGTTTCCACTGGCGGGTGAACTAGAACTTGGGGGCATGGCCTCAAAATAAGGATAATTAGGACTGAGTTGAGGAGGAACTTCTTCACACAAAGGGTTGTGAATCTGTGGAATTCCCGGCCCAGTTGAGGCTCCCTCATTGAATGTTTTAAGGCAAGGATAGATAGATTTTTGAACAGTGAAGGAATTAAGGGTTATGGTGAGCGGGCGGGTAAGTGGAGCTGAGTCCAAGAAAAGATCAGCCATGATCTTATTGAATGGCGGAGCAGGCTCGAGGGGCCTGGTGGCCGACTCCTGCTCCTCGTTCTTATGTTCTTATTTCATCGGGGAGTTTTCGGTAAAAGTGTCTCAGGGAAGACAGCAAGTTACGGCACAGGTGCAGAAGGCCAAGTGCCATGTTGGCTTTTACTACAGAGCAGGACAGGAATAAAGGAGCCTCGCTGAAACTGCACCGGGTTTTTCACCAGCCCTGGGAGTGGACACTGTTCCGGTAAGGGAACCGGACGTGGCTGCATTGGGGCACAGTTGGTGACACAGAACTGCGAGAGGGACAATGTTCAAATCTCAAAAAAAACACAGCACAAGACAAGCTGGTGGAATGGGTGAAAGTGTAGTCAAGAAGGCATACGGCACGCTCGCCACCACCGGCCGGGGCATTGAGTTTAAAAATTGGCAAGTCATGTTGCAGCTTTATAGAACCTTAGTGAGGCCGCACTTGGAATATAGTGTTCAATTCTGGTCGCCACACTACCAGAAGGATGTGGAGGCTTTGGAGAGGGTGCAGAAAAGATTGACCAGGATGTTGCCTGGTATGGAGGGCATTAGCTATGAGGAGAGGTTGGAGAAACTTGGTTTGTTCTCACTGGAGCGACGGAGGTTGAAGGGGCGACCTGATAGAAGTCTACAAGATTATGAGGGGCATGGACAGAGTGGATAGTCAGAAGCTTTTTCCCCAGGGTGGAAGAGCCAATTACTGGGGGGCACAGGTTTAAGGTGCGAGGGGCAAGGTGGTTAGCACTGCTGCTTCACAGCTCCAGGGACCCGGGTTCGATTCCCGGCTTGGGTCACTGTCTGTGTGGAGTTTGCACATTCTCCCCGTGTCTGTGTGGGTTTCCCCCGGGTGCTCCGGTTTCCTCCCACAGTCCAAAGATGTGCGGGTTAGGTTGATTGGCCATGCTAAATCGCCCCTTAGTGTCCCGGGGTGCATAGGTTAGAGGGATTAGTGGGTAAATATGTAGGGATAGGGGGGTAGGGTCTGGGTGGGATTGTGGTCGGTGCAGACTTGATGGGCCGAATGGCCTCTTTCTGCACTGTAGGGTTTCTATGGATTCAATGATAAAGGAGATGTATGAGGCAGTTTTTTTTTTACACAGAGGGTGGTGGGTGCCTGGAACTCGCTGCCGGGGGAGGGAGTGGAAGCAGATACGAGAGTGAGTTTTAAGGGGCGTCTGGACAAATCCATGAATAGGATGGGAATGGAGGGATACGGTCCCCGGAAGGGGAGGGGGTTTTAGTTCAGTCGGGGCAGCATGGTCGGTGCAGGCTTGGAGGGCTGAAGGGCCTGTTCCTGTGCTGTAACTTTCTTTGTTCTTCACGTGCCGGGGGAAATTTAATATCGATAAGAGCTATTTTTAATAGAGAGAGGAGTGGCCACTCATGCATTTGGTTTGGACAAGCAGAGGGGGTTTGAGAGGGGCTGGACGCTGAGAGATTGCTTCCTGCTGGTTGGGGGGGGGGGATTCTTTCTGGTTGTGTCACTGCTCGGTATGGGGCTCCTGCTTTGCCCAAGATCGCAAGGAACTACAAAAGGTTGTGAATGTAGCCCAATCCATCACTCAAACCAGCCCCCCATCATTGACCTCATGGTAGGCTGGTGAAAAAGGTTGGATCTCATGGGATAAAGGGGGAGGTGGCTAGATGGGTGGAGAACTGGCTTGGTCACAGAAGACAGAGGGTGGTAGTGGAAGGGTCTTTTTCCGGCTGGAGGCCTGTGACTAGTGGTGTTCCGCAGGGCTCTGTATTGGGACCTCTGCTGTTTGTGATTTATAGAAACGATCTGGAAGAAGGTGTAACTGGGCTGATCAGTAAGTTTGCGGACGACACAAAATTGGCAGGACTTCCAGACAGTGAGGAACATTGTCAGAGGCTACAGAAGGATATAGATAGGCTGGAAATTTGGGCAAAGAAATGGCAGATGGAGTTCAATCCTGATCAATGCGAAGTGATGCATTTTAGTAGAAATAACGTAGGGAGGAGCTATACGATAAATGGCAGAACCATAAAGGGTGTAGAGACGCAGAGGGATCTGGGTGTGTAAGTCCACAGATCCTTGAAGGTAACGTCACAGGTGGAGAAGGTGGTGAAGAAGGCATATGGCATGCTTGCCTTTATAGGACGGGGCATAGAGTATAGGAGTTGGGGTCTGATGTTGCAGATGTATAGAACGTTGGTTCGGCCGCATTTGGAATACTGCGTCCAGTTCTGGTCGCCACACTACCAGAAGGACGTGGAGGCTTTGGAGAGAGTGCAGAGGAGGTTTACCAGGATGTTGCCTGGTATGGAGGGGCTTAGTTATGAGGAGAGATTGGGTAAACTGGGGTTGTTCTCCCTGGAAAGACGGAGGATGAGGGGAGACTTAATGGAGGTGTATAAAATTATGAAAGGCATAGATAGGGTGAACGGTGGGAAGCTTTTTCCCAGGTCGGTGGTGACGTTCACGAGGGGTCATAGGTTCAAGGTGAGCGGGGGGTGGGAGGTTTAACACAGATATCAGAAGGACATATTTTACACAGAGGGTGGTGGGGGCCTGGAATGCGCTGCCAGGCAAGGTGGTGGAGGCGGACACACTGGGAACGTTTAAGACTTATCTAGACAGCCACATGAACGGAGTGGGAATGGAGGGATACAAAAGAATGGTCTAGTTTGGAGCAGGGAGCGGCGCGGGCTTGGAGGGCCGAAGGGCCTGTTCCTGTGCTGTATTGTTCTTTGACTCTGTCTACACTTCCCGCTGCCTCGGGAAAAGCAGCCGGCATAATTAAGGACCCCCCCACGCACCCCGGACATTCTCTCTTCCACCTTCTTCCGTCGGGAAAAAGATACAAAAGTCTGAGGTCACGTACCGACCGACTCAAGAACAGCTTCTTCCCTGCTGCTGTCAGACTTTTGAATGGACCTACCTCGCATTAAGTTGATCTTTCTCTACACCCGAGCTATGACTGTAACACTACATTCTGCACTCTCTCCTTTCCTTCTCTATGAACGGTATGCTTTGTATAGCGCGCAAGAAACAATACTTTTCACTGTATACTAATACATGTGACAATAATAAATCAAATCAAATCAAATCTGGACAGTTTTACCTGAGCCTCAGGGGAAGAGGAAGCTGGCAGTCCCGCCAATCCCCTGAGTCTGGGGTGAGGGGGCGGCGGATTGGGGGGGGGGGCTGAGGGGGGAGTGTTCTCACCTGTTTCTTGAGCCTCAGCGAGCTGTTTCTCAGCCTCTGCACGCCTTTCACTTCTCTTCGTGAGCTACGGAAAATCAACACAGGAGAGGGTCAGTCATACAGCGGGGGCAGGGTGAGGGGACCGACCGGGGGGTGAGGGGACCGGCCGGGGGGGGCGAGGGGACCGACCGGGGGGGGGGCGAGGGGACCGACCGGGGGGGGGCGAGGGGACCGACCGGGGGGGGGGCGAGGGGACCGACCGGGGGGGGGCGAGGGGACCGACCGGGGGGGTGAGGGGACGGGGACCGACCGGGGGGGGCGAGGGGACCGACCGGGGGGGGGCGAGGGGACCGACCGGGGGGGGTGAGGGGACCGACCGGGGGGGGTGAGGGGACCGACCGGGGGGGGTGAGGGGACCGACCGGGGGGGTGAGGGGACCGACCGGGGGGGGTGAGGGGACCGACCGGGGGGGTGAGGGGACCGGCCGGGGGGGTGAGGGGACCGACCGGGGGGGGGGCGAGGGGACCGACCGGGGGGGGGGCGAGGGGACCGACCGGGGGGGGGGCGAGGGGAACGACCGGGGGGGTGAGGGGACCGACCGGGGGGGGTGAGGGGACCGACCGGGGGGGGGGGCGAGGGGACGGGGACCGACCGGGGGGGGCGAGGGGACCGACCGGGGGGGGTGAGGGGACCGACCGGGGGGGGTGAGGGGACCGACCGGGGGGGGGGGCGAGGGGACGGGGACCGACCGGGGGGGGGCGAGGGGACCGACCGGGGGGGCGAGGGGACCGACCGGGGGGGCGAGGGGACCGACCGGGGGGGCGAGGGGACCGACCGGGGGGGCGAGGGGACTGACCGGGGGGGCGAGGGGACCGACCGGGGGGGCGAGGGGGCCGACCGGGGGGGCGAGGGGACCGACCGGGGGGGCGAGGGGACCGACCGGGGGGGCGAGGGGGCCGACCGGGGGGGCGAGGGGACCGACCGGGGGGCGAGGGGGCCGACCGGGGGGGCGAGGGGGCCGACCGGGGGGGCGAGGGGGCCGACCGGGGGGGCGAGGGGGCCGACCGGGGGGGCGAGGGGGCCGACCGGGGGGGTGAGGGGACCGACCGGGGGGGCGAGGGGACCGACCGGGGGGCGAGGGGGCCGACCGGGGGGGCGAGGGGACCGACCGGGGGGGCGAGGGGGCCGACCGGGGGGGCGAGGGGGCCGACCGGGGGGGCGAGGGGACCGACCGGGGGGGCGAGGGGACCGACCGGGGGGGCGAGGGGACGGAGCGAGGGGACAGGGGGTCGACCGAGCGACGGAGGGGAAGGGATCGATGACACACGCCTGTCCCTCACCTCTCCGGATTTTAGCTGCGGTGGTTTTCCATCAAAGACGTAGACCGGCTTAATCCCGTTCTCAATCATCCGGATTGTCCGGTAAAACATCCCCATCAGGTGGCTACAGGGGAAGAGGAAACAGAACGGATACAGGAGCAGTCAGAGTGGACACACTGTCTTCACAATGTCCGGGAAAGAATGGGAATGTAGAGAGCTACAACCACTCCGGAGGGAGCGCCGCACTGTGGGAGGGTCAGTGCTGAGGGAGCGCCGCACTGTGGGAGGGTCAGTGCTGAGGGAGCGCCGCACTGTGGGAGGGTCAGTGCTGAGGGAGCGCTGCACTGTGGGAGGGTCGGTGCTGAGGGAGCGCCGCACTGTGGGAGGGTCGGTGCTGAGGGAGCGCCGCACTGTGGGAGGGTCGGTGCTGAGGGAGCGCCGCACTGTGGGAGGGTCAGTGCTGAGGGAGCGCCGCACTGTGGGAGGGTCAGTGCTGAGGGAGCGCCGCACTGTGGGAGGGTCAGTGCTGAGGGAGCGCCGCACTGTGGGAGGGTCAGTGCTGAGGGAGCGCCGCACTGTGGGAGGGTCAGTGCTGAGGGAGCGCCGCACTGTGGGAGGGTCAGTGCTGAGGGAGGGCCGCACTGTGGGAGGGTCAGTGCTGAGGGAGCGCCGCACCCGTGGGAGGGTCAGTGCTGAGGGAGCGCCGCACTGTGGGAGTGTCAGTGCTGAGGGAGTGCCGCACTGTGGGATGGTCAGTGCTGAGGGAGGGCCGCACTGTGGGAGGGTCAGTGCTGAGGGAGCGGCGCACTGTGGGAGGGTCAGTGCTGAGGGAGGGCCGCACTGTGGGAGGGTCAGTGCTGAGGGAGCGCCGCACTGTGGGAGTGCCGCACTGTGGGATGGTGAGTGCTGAGGGAGGGCCGCACTGTGGGAGGGTCAGTGCTGAGGGAGCGCCACACCGTGGGAGGGTCAGTGCTGAGGGAGCGCCGCACCGTGGGAGGGTCAGTGCTGAGGGAGCGCCGCACCGTGGGAGGGTCGGTGCTGAGGGAGCGCCGCACTGTGGGAGGGTCAGTGCTGAGGGAGCGCCGCACTGTGGGAGGGTCAGTGCTGAGGGAGCGCCGCACTGTGGGAGGGTCAGTGCTGAGGGAGCGCCGCACCGTGGGAGGGTCGGTGCTGAGGGAGCGCCGCACTGTGGGAGGGTCAGTGCTGAGGGAGCGCCGCACTGTGGGAGGGTCAGTGCTGAGGGAGCGCCGCACCGTTGGAGAGTGAAAGTATCTCGATCAAATAGATGAGAAAACAGGCAGAGGACATAAAGATTCCACAGACGGATATAGATAGGGTAGAGGAATGGGCCAAAAGTTGGCAGATGGAGTTTAAAGTGGAAAAGTGTGAGGTTATCCATTTTTGGCAGAAAAAATCGGAAGGCAAGTTATTATCGAATAGGAAAGTAGATTCAAAATGTGTCCAGGCAGAGGGATCTGGGTGTCCTTGGTCACGAATCACAGCAAGTCGATATGGAGGTGCAGCACGTAACAAAAAAGGCAAATGGGATGTTGGCATTTATTGTAAAGTGACTGAAGTATAAAAGTTGAGAAGTGTTGTTGCAGTTGTATGGTGCGTTGGTGAGACCACATGTGGAGAAGTGTGTGCAGTTTTGGTCTCCTTCTTTGAGTAAAGATGTCGAGGCAGCTCAGAGGAGGTTTGATTCTGGAGATGAAAGGATTGACCCGAGGAAAGAATAAAGAGTTTGGGCTTGTACGCCCTGGAGTTTAGAAGGATGAGGGGGGGATCGGATCGAGCTCTGTAAAATTCTGAAAGGGATCGATGAAGTCAATGCAGATCGAATGCTTCCTCTTCTGGGGCAATCTCGACCAAGAGAGTACGTGATGTGGAGGTGCCGGCGCTGGACTGGGGTAAACACAGTAAGAAGTCTCACAACACCAGGTTGAAGTCCAACAGGTTTATTTGGCAGCACGAGCTTTCGGAGCGCCGCTCCTTCCTCAGGTGAAGTTGAGAGGCGGCGGATTTAAAACTGAGATGAGGAGGAGGTACTTCTCGCAGAGGGCGGTGGATTTGTGGAAGGCTCTGCCCCAGAGCGCGGTGGAATCCGAATCGTTTATTGGGCTGAAGGAGGAGATGGATATATTTCTGATTTAAAAATGGGTGAAAGGGATCTGGGGAAAGAGGTGGGTAAGTGGATTTGAGACCAGGGAGAGATCAGCTGGGATCTGACTGAATGCCGGAGCAGGGCTCAAAGGGCTGATTTTGCCGACTTCTGCTCCTAATTCTTGTAGAATCATAGAATCCCTACAGAGCAGAAAGAGGCCATTCGGCCCATCGAGCCTGCACCGACCACAATCCCACCCAGTCCCTATCCCCATACATTTACCCGAGCGAGGCCCCCTGACACTCAGGGTTTTTGATTTGATTTATTATCACATGTATTGGGATTCAGTGAAAAGTATTGTTCCTTGTGCGCTATACAGACAAAGCATACTGTTCATAGAGAAGGAAAGGAGAGGGTGCAGAATGTAGTGTTACAGTCATAGCTAGGGTGTAGAGAAAGATCAACTTACTGCGAGGTAGGTCCATTCAAAATTTAGCACGGCTAATCCACCCTAACCAGCACATCTTTCAGACTGTGGGAGGAAACCGGAGCACCCGGAGGAAACCCACGCAGACACGGGGAGAATGTGCAGACTCCACACAGACAGTGACCCGAGCCGGGGATTGAACCCGGGTCCCTGGCGCTGTGAGGCAGCAGCGCTAACCCACTGTGCCACCCGGAATTCCCTATCCTGCAGCAATTCTCACCAAAGAACAAGGAAAATTCCAGCACAGGAACAGGCCCTTCGGCCCTCCAAGCCTGCACCGACCATGCTGTCCCGACCGAACTAAAACCCCCTCCCCTTCCGGGACCGTATCCCTCCATTCCCATCCTATTCATGTATTTGTCCAGACGCCCCTTAAAACTCACTGTCGTATCCGCTTCCACTCCCTCCCCCGGCAGCGAGTTCCAGGCACCCACCACCCTCTGTGTAAAAAACTTGCCTCGTACATCTCCTTTAAACCTTGCCCCTCGCACCTTAAACCTGTGCCCCCCTAGTAATTGACTCTTCCACCCTGGGGAAAAAGCTTCTGACTATCCACTCTGTCCATGCCCCTCATAATCTTGTAGAATTCTATCAGGTCTCCCCTCAACCTCCGTCGTTCCAGTGAGAACAAACCAAGTTTCTCCAACCTCTCCTCATAGCTGATGCCCTCCATACCAGGCAACATCCTGGTAAATATTTTCTGTCCCCTCTCCAAAGCCTCCACATCCTTCTGGTAGTGTGGCGACCAGAATTGAACACTATATTCCAAGTGCAGCCTAACTAAGGTTCTATAAAGCTGCAACATAACTTGCCAATTTTTAAACTCAATGCCCCAGCCGATGAAGGCAAGCATGCCGTCTGCCTGCCGAATGCCACCGTACCTGGTCGTCTCACCCTCCTCGTTTTGAAGGACGTTACCATCTTGCCGAACCGCGATCAGAAATTGGTAGATGCTCATCGAGGCATCGATGGCGATCTTGCGTCCTGCAGAGGGGATGTTGGGGGGAGGGGGGAGCAGAGGGTACAGCGGTCAGCGAGGGTTAACCGACTGCCTCACCGGAACATCACTGGGCAGCGGCAGAGAGTCACCGGGACACAGCAAGAGCCCAGGGTCCGAGCGAAGACACCACCGGGGCTCCCCATGACGACCAGTCCATTCCAACAGATCCCTGATGGACGAGGGGACGGGGGAGAGGCGCAGGACGGGAGTGAGGGAGAGGGGCTGGGGGAGAGTGAGGGGGGTAGGAGGGGAGTGAGGGGGGTAGGAGGGGAGTGAGGGAGGGGGTAGGAGGGGAGTGAAGGAGGGGGAAGGAGGGGAGTGAGGGAGGGGGAGTGGGGGGGAGTGAGGGAGGGGGAGTGGGGGGGAGTGAGGGAGGGGGAGTGGGGGGGGAGTGAGGGAGGGGGAGTGGGGGGGAGTGAGGGAGGGGGAGTGGGGGGGAGTGAGGGAGGGGGACGGGGGGGAGTGAGGGAGGGGGGACGGGGGGGGGGGGGGGGAGTGAGGAGAGGGACAGGAGGGGAATGAGGGAGGGGGACAGAGGGGGAATGAGGGAGGGGGACAGAGGGGGAATGAGGGAGGGGGACAGGGGGGGAGTGAGGGAGGGGGACAGGGGGGGAGTGAGGGAGGGGGACAGGGGGGGAGTGAGGGAGGGGGACAGGGGGGGAGTGAGGGAGGGGGACGAGGGGAGGAGGGAGGGGGACGGGGGGGGAGTGAGGGAGGGGGGACGGGGGGGGAGTGAGGGAGGGGGACGGGGGGGGGAGTGAGGGAGGGGGACGGGGGGGGGAGTGAGGGAGGGGGACGGGGGGGGGGGGGGGAGTGAGGGAGGGGGACTGGGGGGGAGTGAGGGAGGGGGACTGGGGGGGAGTGAGGGAGGGGGACTGGGGGGGAGTGAGGGAGGGGGACTGGGGGGAGTGAGGGAGGGGGACTGGGGGGGAGTGAGGGAGGGGGACTGGGGGGGTGTGAGGGAGGGGGACTGGGGGGAGTGAGGGAGGGGGACTGGGGGGGAGTGAGGGAGGGGGACTGGGGGGGAGTGAGGGAGGGGGGACTGGGGGGGAGTGAGGGAGGGGGACTGGGGGGGAGTGAGGGAGGGGGACTGGGGGGGAGTGAGGGAGGGGGACGGGGGGAGTGAGGGAGGGGGACTGGGGGGGAGTGAGGGAGGGGGACTGGGGGGGAGTGAGGGAGGGGGACTGGGGGGGAGTGAGGGAGGGGGACTGGGGGGGAGTGAGGGAGGGGGACTGGGGGGGAGTGAGGGAGGGGGACGAGGGGAGTGAGGGAGGGGGACTGGGGGGAGTGAGGGAGGGGGACTGGGGGGGAGTGAGGGAGGGGGAGGGGGATGGGGGGGGGAGTGAGGGAGGGGGACGGGGGGGGAGTGAGGGAGGGGGACTGGGGGGGAGTGAGGGAGGGGGACTGGGGGGGAGTGAGGGAGGGGGACTGGGGGGGAGTGAGGGAGGGGGACTGGGGGGAAGTGAGGGAGGGGGACTGGGGGGGAGTGTGGAGGGGACGGGGGGGAGTGAGGGAGGGGGACGGGGGGGAGTGAGGGAGGGGGGACGGGGGGTGAGTGAGGGAGGGGGACGGGGGGGGAGCGAGGGAGGGGGACGGGGGGAGCGAGGGAGGGGGACGGGGGGGGGGAGCGAGGGAGGGGGACGGGGGGAGCGAGGGAGGGGGACGGGGGGAGCGAGGGAGGGGGACGGGGGGAGCGAGGGAGGGGGACGGGGGGAGCGAGGGAGGGGGACGGGGGGAGCGAGGGAGGGGGACGGGGGGAGCGAGGGAGGGGGGACGGGGGGAGCGAGGGAGGGGGACGGGGGGAGCGAGGGAGGGGGACGGGGGGAGCGAGGGAGGGGGACGGGGGAGCGAGGGGAGGGGGACGGGGGAGCGAGGGAGGGGGACGGGGGGAGCGAGGGAGGGGGACGGGGGGGAGCGAGGGAGGGGGACGGGGGAGCGAGGGAGGGGGACGGGGGAGCGAGGGAGGGGGACGGGGGGAGCGAGGGAGGGGGACGGGGGGAGCGAGGGAGGGGGACGGGGGGAGCGAGGGAGGGGGACGGGGGGAGCGAGGGAGGGGGACGGGGGGAGCGAGGGAGGGGGACGGGGGGAGCGAGGGAGGGGGACGGGGGGAGCGAGGGAGGGGGACGGGGGGAGCGAGGGAGGGGGACGGGGGGAGCGAGGGAGGGGGACGGGGGAGCGAGGGGGAGGGGGGGGACGGGGGAGCGAGGGAGGGGGACGGGGGGAGCGAGGGAGGGGGACGGGGGAGCGAGGGAGGGGGACGGGGGGAGCGAGGGAGGGGGACGGGGGAGCGAGGGAGGGGGGACGGGGGGAGCGAGGGAGGGGGACGGGGGGAGCGAGGGAGGGGGACGGGGGGAGCGAGGGAGGGGGACGGGGGGAGCGAGGGAGGGGGACGGGGGGAGCGAGGGAGGGGGACGGGGGGAGCGAGGGAGGGGGACGGGGGGAGCGAGGGAGGGGGACGGGGGGAGCGAGGGAGGGGGACGGGGGGAGCGAGGGAGGGGGACGGGGGGAGCGAGGGAGGGGGACGGGGGGGAGCGAGGGAGGGGGACGGGGGGAGCGAGGGAGGGGGACGGGGGGAGCGAGGGAGGGGGACGGGGGGAGCGAGGGAGGGGGACGGGGGGAGCGAGGGAGGGGGACGGGGGGAGCGAGGGAGGGGGACGGGGGGAGCGAGGGAGGGGGACGGGGGGAGCGAGGGAGGGGGACGGGGGGGAGCGAGGGAGGGGGACGGGGGGAGCGAGGGGAGGGGGACGGGGGGAGCGAGGGAGGGGGACGGGGGGAGCGAGGGAGGGGACGGGGGGAGCGAGGGAGGGGGACGGGGGGAGCGAGGGAGGGGGACGGGGGGAGCGAGGGAGGGGGACGGGGGGAGCGAGGGAGGGGGACGGGGGGAGCGAGGGAGGGGGACGGGGGGAGCGAGGGAGGGGGACGGGGGGAGCGAGGGAGGGGGACGGGGGGAGCGAGGGAGGGGGACGGGGGGAGCGAGGGAGGGGGACGGGGGAGCGAGGGAGGGGGACGGGGGGAGCGAGGGAGGGGGACGGGGGGAGCGAGGGAGGGGGACGGGGGGAGCGAGGGAGGGGACGGGGGGAGCGAGGGAGGGGGACGGGGGGAGCGAGGGAGGGGGACGGGGGGAGCGAGGGAGGGGGACGGGGGGAGCGAGGGAGGGGGACGGGGGGAGCGAGGGAGGGGGACGGGGGAGGGGAGGGGGACGGGGGGAGCGAGGGAGGGGGACGGGGGGAGCGAGGGAGGGGGACGGGGGAGCGAGGAGGGGGACGGGGAGGAGGAGGGGGACGGGGGGAGCGAGGGAGGGGGACGGGGGGAGCGAGGGAGGGGGACGGGGGGAGCGAGGGAGGGGGACGGGGGGAGCGAGGGAGGGGGACGGGGGGAGCGAGGGAGGGGGACGGGGGGAGCGAGGGAGGGGGACGGGGGGAGCGAGGGAGGGGGACGGGGGGAGCGAGGGAGGGGGACGGGGGGAGCGAGGGAGGGGGACGGGGGGAGCGAGGGAGGGGGACGGGGGGAGCGAGGGAGGGGGACGGGGGGAGCGAGGGAGGGGGACGGGGGGAGCGAGGGAGGGGGACGGGGGGAGCGAGGGAGGGGGACGGGGGAGCGAGGGAAGGGGGACGGGGGGAGCGAGGGAGGGGGACGGGGGGAGCGAGGGAGGGGGACGGGGGGAGCGAGGGAGGGGGACGGGGGGAGCGAGGGAGGGGGACGGGGGGAGCGAGGGAGGGGGACGGGGGGGAGCGAGGGAGGGGGACGGGGGGAGCGAGGGAGGGGGACGGGGGGAGCGAGGGAGGGGGACGGGGGGAGCGAGGGAGGGGGACGGGGGGAGTGAGGGAGGGGGACGGGGAAGTGGAGTTCAGGCCACCAGCAGGATCTTGCTGAATGTTGGAAATGGCTCAAGTGGCCGAGAGCTGCTCCGACTGACACCCCCCCCCCCCCACCTCACCCCCCACCCCCCCCACCTCACCCCCCACCTCACCCCCCACCCCCTGATCAGAGCTCCTCCATCCTCCCAGGATGCTCCCAGTCCCGCACAGTGTTCACCAGAGACACCGTACAACCTCAGGTCACTCACCCCCCCACCGTATCCATTTCCATCTCCCCGTATCCACCCCTCGCCCCCCGTATCTACCCTTTACCCCCCCAGTATCCACTCCTCAACCGCCCCCCCCGCCCATATTCACCCCTCACTCCCCGTATTCACCCAT
The DNA here is from genome assembly GCF_964213995.1 of Mustelus asterias. Classification (NCBI taxonomy): domain Eukaryota; kingdom Metazoa; phylum Chordata; class Chondrichthyes; order Carcharhiniformes; family Triakidae; genus Mustelus; species Mustelus asterias. The sequence goes on from NW_027592393.1 coordinate 32,766, forward strand.
CCCCCCCGTATCCACCCCCATGCCCCTGTCTCCACCCCTCATCCTACTGTATCCACTCCATACAGGCCAGTGAGCCTCACATCTGTGGTGGGTAAGTTGTTGGAAGGTATGTTGAGAGACAGGATCGAGACATTGAGAGAGGCAAGGACTGATTAGGGACAGTCAGCATGCCTTTGTGAGTGGAAAATCATGTCTCACAAATTTGATTGAGTTCATAGAATCATAGAAACCCTACAGTGCAGAAAGAGGCCATTCGGCCCATCGAGTCTGCACCGTCCACAATCCCACCCAGGCCCTACCCCCATATCCCTACATATTTACCCACTAATCCCTCTAACCTACGCTTCTCAGGACACTAAGGGGCAATTTTAGCATGGCCAATCAACCTAACCCGCACATCTTTGTTTTTTGAAGGGGTAACCAAGAAGGTAGATGAGGGCAGTGCAGTTGATGTTGTCGGCATGGTCTTTAGCAAGGCCTTTGACAAGGTACCGCATGGTAGGTTGTTGCATAAGGTTAAATCTCATGGGATCCAGGTCCAGGATCCAAATGGATACAAAATTGGCTTCTGTGGTTGTAGAGGGTTGTTTTTCAAACTGGAGGCCTGTGACCAGCGGGGTGCCTCAGGGATCAGTGCTGGGTCCACTGTTATTTGTCATTTATATTAATGATTTGGATGAGAATATAGGAGGCATGGTTAGTAAGTTTGCAGATGACACCAAGATTGGTGGCACAGTGGACAGTGAAGAAGGTTATCTCGGATTGCAATGGGATCTTGATCAATTGGGCCAGTGGGCTGACGAATGGCAGATGGAGTTTAATTTAGATAAATGCGAGGTGATACATTTTGGCAGATTGAACCAGGGCAGGACTTACTCAGTTAATGGTCGGGCATTGGGGAGAGTTACAGAACAAAGAGATCTAGGGGTACAGGTTCATAGCTCCTTGAAAGTGGAGTCACAGGTGGACAGAGTGGTGAAGAAGGCATTCGGCATGCTTGGTTTCATTGGTCAGAACATTGAATACAGGAGTTGGGACGTCTTGTTGAAGTTGTACAAGACATTGGTAAGGCCACACTTGGAATACTGTGTAGGGCTACTGGTATACTGGTAGCTAGGGCTGTTCTCTCTGGAGCGTAGGAGGCTGAGGGGAGACTTAATAGAGGTTTATAAAATGATGAAGGGGATAGATAGAGTGAATGTTCAAAGATTATTTCCTCGGGTGGATGGAGCTATTACAAGGGGGCATAACTATAGGGTTCGTGGTGGGAGATATAGGAAGGATATCAGAGGTAGGTTCTTTACGCAGAGAGTGGTTGGGGTGTGGAATGGACTGCCTGCAGTGATAGTGGAGTCAGACACTTTAGGAACATTTAAGCGGTTATTGGATAGGCACATGGAGCACATCAGGATGATAGGGAGTGGGATAGCTTGATCTTGGTTTCAGATAAAGTTCGGCACAACATCGTGGGCCGAAGGGCCTGTTCTGTGCTGTACTGTTCTATGTTCTAAAGGTAGGGGAGTCTAAAACTCGAGGACATTGGTTTACGGTGAGAGGGGAGAGATACAAAAGGGTCCAGAGGGGCAATTTTTTCACACAGAGGGTGGTGAGTATCTGGAACAAGCTGCCAGAGGTAGTAGTAGAGGCGGGTACAATTTTGTCTTTTAAAAAGCGTTTGGAGAGTTACATGTGTAAGATGGTATAGAGGGATATGGGCCAAATGCGGGCAATTGGGATGAGGTTAGGGGTTTAAAAAAGGGGCAGCATGGACAAGTTGGGCCGAAGGGCCTGTTTCCATGCTGTTAAACCTCTTTGAATCTATATCCACCCCTCATCCCCTGTATCAGCCCCCATGACCCTGTATCCACATCTCACCCTCCTGTATCTTCCCCCATCCCCCTGTATCTTCCCCCAACCCCCGTATCCTCCCCCTGTATCTTCCCCCAACCCCCTGTATCTTCCCCCAACCCCCTGTATCTTCCCCCAACCCCCTGGATCTTCCCCCATCCCCCTGTATCTTCCCCCAACCCCCATATCCTCCCCAACCCCCATATCCTCCCCCAGTATCTTCCCCCATATCCACCTGTATCCCCCCACCATCACCCCCCGTATCCTCCCGCCATCACCCCCCGTATCCTCTCCCCCCGTGTTACCGAAATACTGTTTGATGTGTTTCTCGCTGACGGCTCCCGGGGCCACATCCCCGATCAGTTTGGCCAAACCCTGGATCCCCATCGCCCGGAGCGCGCCAACCAGACACAGTCCTCCAGGAGGGAGAGTCACACACCGAGAACATCGAGCACAGAGTCCTCCAGGAGGGAGAGTCACACACCGAGAACATCGAGCACAGAGTCCTCCAGGAGGGAGAGTCACACACCGAGAACATCGAGCACAGAGTCCTCCAGGAGGGAGAGTCACACACCGAGAACATCGAGCACAGAGTCCTCCAGGAGGGAGAGTCACACACCGAGAACATCGAGCACAGAGTCCTCCAGGAGGGAGAGTCACACACAGAGAACATCGAGCACAGAGTCCTCCAGGAGGGAGAGTCACACACCGAGAACATCGAGCACAGAGTCCTCCAGGAGGGAGAGTCACACACAGAGAACATCAAGCACACAGTCCTCCAGGAGGGAGAGTCACACACCGAGAACATCGGTCACACCGAGTTCTCCAGGGGGAAGAATCGAACACCGAGACATCCAGGCGGGGGAATTCACACCCCGATCACATCGAACAGTCTTCCAGGAGGGGGAATCAAACCCCGAGAACATTGAGCACGGGAGGAGGAATCACAGCCAGAGCACATCAAACACACAGTCCTCCAGGCCGAGCAATCACATCGGATTCAAAGCCCTGCAGGCCAAGCATTCAAACCCCGATTGCATCGAACACAGAGTCCTCCGCGACGTGTAATCGAATCCCGATCACATCGAGCGCTGCCAATCACACCCGGATTACAGAATGGTGTTTCAGCCTCACCGCTGCGGCCAGATCGGCTCAGCTATTTTCTGTTTGTTTTATTTGAGAACTATCAAATTTTCATTTGGACTGTGTGTGCGCGGCCGCCATGTTGGTGAAGGACAGAAGTCAGAACTGAGTCTGCCTAGCCACCATGTTGGTGAAGGGGGTCCAGAGTGAGACTGCGTGGTCGCCATGTTGGTGAAGGAGCGGAGTCTGGACTGAGTCTGCATGGCCGCCATGTTTGTGAACGAGGGGAGTCTGGAGTCTGTGCCGCCGCCACGTTGGTAAAGGAGGAGAGTCCGGGCTGTGTCCGTGCGGCCGCCATGTTGGTGAAGGAGGGGAGTTTGGACTCGTCTGCGTGGTCGCCATGCTAGTGAAGGAGGAAAGTCTGGACTGAGTCTGCGTGATCGCCACGTTGGTAAAGGAGGGGCGTCTGGTCCTGTTGAGCTGATATTAGATTTTCTGAGTCTGGTTTCTGATGTTCAATCACCAGTGGATCGGATCAAACAGCCTGTTCCCCTCCCAGCTCTTCACAACAAGATACCGACCCTTCGCAGAACTGAAACATAGCCGTCGACAGCCATTCGGTGTGATTCTGCGGTGGGGCAGCACTCGCTGAACAACCCCAAGTGTGCCATGAATTACGCTGAAAACTATTTAATATCAATAAAGTTCGCAATGTCAGAAACATTCATACACACAAGCCCCGTCCTTCGCTGACAGAATACTCCTGATGTGGAGATGCCGGCGTTGGACTGGGGTAAACACAGTAAGAGTTTTAACAACACCAGGCTAAAGTCCAACAGGTTTATTTGGTAGCGTGGCATTTGCTACCAAATAAACCTGTTGGACTTTAACCTGGTGTTGTTAGAATTAATACTCCCCATGGCAACAGCTCCATCAATCCGAGTCCACTGGCCAACCAGTAAGCACTCTTCACATGCAGTATAAATTGTTGTTGGTCACCCCTGACTGGCTGTCCTGATGAGTGCATGTTGAAAAACTTTGATTGCATGTCTCTTTTATTCAACCATACTCAAGTCAAGAACAGCACGCTGGCACAGTGGTTAGCATCGCTGCCTCACAGCGCCAGGGACCTGGGTTTGATTCCTGGCCTCTGGTCACTGTCTGTGTGGAGTCTGCACATTCTCCCCGTGTCTGCGTGGGTTTCCTCCGAGTGCTCCAGTTTCCTCCCACAGTCCGAAAATGCTGGTTAGGTGCATTGATTTGATTTGATTTATTATTGTCACATGTATTAGTATACAGTGAAAAGTATTGTTTCTTGCGCATAGAACCATAGAAAATTACAGCTCAGAAACAGGCCTTTTGGCCCTTCTTGTCTGTGCCGAACCATTTTATGCCTAGTCCCACTGACCTGCACTTGGACCATTTCCCTCCACACCCCTCTCATCCATGAACCCGTCCAAGTTTTTCTTAAATGTTAAAAGTGACCCCGCATTTACCACTTTATCCGGCAGCTCATTCCACACTCCCACCACTCTCTGCGTGAAGAAGCCCCCACTAATATTCCCTTTAAACTTTTCTCCTTTCACCCTTAACCCATGCCCTCTGGTTTTTTTCTCCCCTAGCCTCAGCGGAAAAAGCCTGCTTGCAGACAAAACATACCGTTCATAGAGAAGGAAATGAGAGAGTGCAGAATGTAGTGTTACAGTCATAGCTAGGGTGTAGAGAAAGATCAACTTAATGCGAGGTAGGTCCATTCAAAAGTCTGACAGCAGCAGGGAAGAAGCTGTTCTTGAGTCAGTTGGTACGTGACCACAGACTTTTGTATCTTTTTCCCGATGGAAGAGGGTGGAAGAGAGAATGTCCGGGGTGTGTAGGGTCCTTGATTATGCTGGCTGCTTTTTCCCGAGGCAGCGGGAAGTGTAGACAGAGTCAATGGATGGGAGGCTGGTTTGCGTGATGGATTGGGCTACATTCACGACCTTTTGTAGTTCCTTGCGATCTTGGGCAGAGCAGGAGCCCCATACCGAGCTGTGATACAACCAGAAAGAATGCTTTCTATGGAGCATCTGTAAAAGTTGGTGAGAGTCGTAGCTGACATGCCAAATTTCCTTAGTCTTCTGAGAAAGTAGAGGCATTGGTGGGCTTTCTTAACTATAGTGTCGGCATGGGGGGGACCAGTTCAGGTTAGAAACATAGAAAAAAACTACAGCACAAAACAGGCCCTTTGGCCCCACAAGTTGTGCCGAACATATCCCTACCTTCTATACCCTCCATCCTATTAAGTCCCATGTACTCATGCATGAGTCTCTTAAAAGACCCTATTGAGTTTGCCTCCACCACCACTGACGGCAGCTGATTCCACTCACCCACCACCCTCTGTGTGAAAAACTTACCCCTAACATTTCCCCTGTACCTACCCCCCAGCACCTTAAACCTGTGTCCTCTCATAGCAGCCATTTCCACCCTGGGAAAAAGCCTCTGAGAGTCCACCCGATCTATGCCTCTCAACATCTTATATAACCTCTATTAGGTCCTTCTCAGCCTACGTCTCTCCAAGGAGAAAAGACCGAGCTCCCTTAGCCTATCCTCATAAGGCATGCCACTCAATCCAGGCAACATCCTTGTAAATCTCCTCTGCACCCTTTCAATCTTTTCCACATCCTTCCTATAGTGAGGCGACCAGAACTGAGCACAGTACTCCAAGTGGGGTCTGACGAGGGTCTTATATAGCTGCATCATTATCCTCGGACTCCTAAACTCAATCCCTCGATTGATAAAGGCCAGCACACCATACGCCTTCTTAACCACCTCCTCCACCTGCGGGGCCAATTTCAGAGTCCTATGGACCCGGACCCCAAGGTCCTTCTGATCCTCTACAGTACTAAGTCTTTCCCTTTATATTGTACTCCTTCATCCCGTTTGACCTGCCAAAATGGACCACTACGCATTTATCTGGGTTGAAGTCCAGCTGCCACTTGTCCGCCCAGTCTTGCATCCTATCTATGTCCCTCTGTAACTTCTGACATCCCTCCAGACTATCCACAACCCCACCAACCTTCGTGTCGCCGGCAAACTTACCAACCCATCCCTCCACTTCCTCATCCAGGTCATTTATGAAAATGACAAACAGCAAGGGTCCCAGAACAGATCCCTGGGGCACACCACTGGTGACCGACCTCCATTTAGAAAAAGACCCATCTATACACACTCTCTGCCTCCTTTGGGCAAGCCAGTTCTGGATTCACAGGGCAGCAGCCCCTTGGATCCCAGGCCCTCTCACTTTTTCTAGAAGCCTTGCATGGGGGACCTTATCGAACGCCTTGCTAAAATCCATATAAACCACATCTACCGCTTTCCCTTCGTCAATGTGTTTAGTCACATTTTCAAAGAACTCCACCAGGCTCGTAAGGCACGATCTGCCTTTGACAAAGCCATGCTGAGTATTCTTGAGCATACTAAACCTCTCTAAATGCTCATAAATCTTGTCCCTCAGGATCTTCTCCATCAGCTTACCAACCACTGAGGTTAGACTCACTGGTCGGTAATTTCCTGGGCTATCCCTATTCCCCTTCTTGAAAATAGGAACCACATCCGCAATCCTCCAATCCTCCAGCACCTCCCCCGTCTCCATCGACGACGCAAAGATCATCGCCAGAGGCTCTGCAATCTCTTCCCTCGCCTCCCACAGTAACCTGGGGTACATCCCATCCGGACCCGGTGACTTATCTATCTTGATGCCATTCAAAGATTCCAGCACAACCTCTTTGTTAAAGTCCACATACTCAATCTTTTCAGTCCACCGCAAGCCCGCAGTACATCCACCCAGGTCCTTCTCCTCTGTGAAAATCGAGGCAAAATACTCATTAAGCACCTCTGCCATTTCTACTGGTTCCATACAGATTTTCCCGCCTTCACCTTTTATAGGCCCTATTCCTTCACGTCTCATCCTTTTACTCTTCACATATTTATAGAACGCCTTAGGGTTTTCCTTAATCCTACCTGCCAAGGCCTTCTCGTGACCCCTTCTGGCTCTCCTAATTTCCTGCTTTAGTCCCTTCCTACAAGCCCTAGATCCCTATCTTCGCTAAGCTCTCTGAACCTTTTATACGCTTTCCTTTTCTTCTCGACTAGGTCCCGCACAGCTTTCGGGCACCACGGTTCCTTTAACCGACCAACTCCTCCCTGTCTGCTCGGAACGTTGTCCTGTAGAACTCTAGACAGACATTCCTTGAAAAACTGCCACCTCTCTTCAGTACATTTCCCCAAGAATACCTCCTTCCAATTAATTTGCTGCCTTATGTCTTCAAATTTCCCCTTACTCCATATAAACGCTTTCCTAGCTTGCCTGATCCTCTCTTTTTCCAATGCAAGCATAAAGGAGATAGAGTTATGATTGTTGGTGATCTGGACACCTAAAAAGCTGAAGCTCTCGACCCTTTCTACTTCATCCCCGTTGATGTAGACAGGGGCATGTTCTCCTTTACGCTTCCTGAAGTCGATGACAATCTCCTTCGTTTTGTTGACATTGAGGGAGAGATTATTGTTGCCGCACCAGTTCACCAGATTCTCTATCTCATTCCTGTACTCTGTCTCGTCATTGTTTGAGATCCGACCCACTACGGTGGTGTCGTCAGCAAACTTGAAAACCGAATTGGAGGGAAATTTGGCCGCACAGTCAGAGGTGCATAAGGAGTATAGTCGGGGGCTTATTAGGGGCCATGCTAAATTCTCCCTCAGTGTACCCAAAACAGGTGCCAGAGTGTGGCGACTCGGGGATTTTCACAGTAACTTTGTTGCAGTGTTAATGTAAGCCTACATGAGACACTAAGAAATAAACTTAAAACTGCCAAATGGCTAATTGATTAATTGCTAATTTTTCCACATCTCAATCAAGGTAGACTGCTTGGTCAGTTACGTGTTTCTGGCCGATTGCTAATTATACTTAAATAATATATGGAACTGACTTGAAGGTTCAAAGCAGAGTACAAAATGGCATCTTGATCTTGTTAGCTTATGACAACACATACCATGTGGAAACAATCTATAAATGGTCCAGTTGCACTCAAAAGCTACTATCCAGGCTTACCTACAACGGTTCGCAACAGACTGAGCAAACCTATTAATGATGAAATGACAGAAGGTGTGCGGTAGGGGTTCAAGAAAGAATTTAAGTGATACACAACTGATTCATAGCCCTGAGGAGTAAGACCATAGAATCCTACAGGGCATGGGAGACCATTTGGCCCATCGAGCCTGCACCGACAACAGTCCCACCCAAGTCCTATCCCCACAAACCCACATATTTACCCTCCGTGTCCCCCCGAAACTAAGTGACAATTTAGCATGGCCAATCACCCTAACCCACACATCTTTGGATTGTGGGAGGAAACCAGAGCACCCGGAGGAAACCCACGCAGGCATGGAGAGAGTGCAAGCTCCACACAGACAGTGACCCAAGGCCGGAATTGAACCCGGGTCCCTGGCGCTGTGAGGCAGCAGTGCTAACCATTGTGCCACTGTGCCACCTCTCCAGATAAGACATGCATGGATCAACAAAGGGGTTAGGAGCAACTTAACACTGATAAATATACAGAAATATAAGATGTGGCATGGATCCTGGTGATGGCGAAAGACACAGAACATAGAAACAGGATGAGGCCATTCGGCCCTTCGAGCCTGCTCCACCATTCATCACCATCATAGCTGACCGTCCAACTCAACAGCCAAATCCTGCTTTCCCCCCAGAATCTTTGACCCCATTCGCCCCAAGTGCTATATCCAGCCGCCTCTTGAATACATTCAATGTTTTGGCACCAACTACTTCCTGTGGGAATGAATTCCACAGGCTCACCACTCTCTGGGTGAAGAAATGTCTCCTCATCTCCGTCCTAAATGGTCTACCCCGAATCCTCAGACTGTGAGCCCCTGGTTCTGGACTCCCCCCACCATCGGGAACATCCTCCCTGCATCTACCCTGTCCAGTCCCGTCACCAAACCCCGCCCCCAATCCCCACACCCCACCCCCAATCCCCAAACCCCGCCCCCAATCCCCAAACCCCGCCCCCAATCCCCTGGTTCTGGACTCCCCCCACCATCGGGAACATCCTTCCTGCATCTACCCTGTCTAGTCCTGTTAGAATTTTATAAGTCTCTATGAGATTCCCCCCTCATTCGTCTGAACTCCAGCGAAAACAATCCTAACCTGGTCAATCTCTCCTCGTACATCAGTCCCACCATCCCCGGGATCAGCCTGGTAAACCTTCGCTGCAACTCCCTCGAGAACAAGAACATCCTTCCTCAGGAAAGGAGACCTAAACCGCACACAATACTCCAGGTGTGGCCTCACCAAGGCCCTGTATAATCGCAACAACACATCCCTGCTCCTGTACTCGAAACCTCTCGCAATGAAGGCCAACATACCATTTGCCTTCTTTACCCCCTGCTGCACCTGCATGCTTACCTTCAGCGACTGGTGCACAAGGACACCCAGGTCCCGCTGCACACTCCCCTCTCCCAATTTACATCCATTCAGGTAGTAATCTGCCTCCTTGTTTTTGCTTCCCAAGTGAATATCCTCACACTTATCCAAATTACACTGCATCTGCCACTGATTAGCCCACTCAGCCAACCTGTCCAGATCATTCTGAAGGATCTCTGCATCCTCCTCACAGTTCACCCTCCCACCCAACATGGTATCATCTGCAAACTTTGAGATGTTGCATTTAGTTCCCTCATTCAAATCATTAATATATATTGTGAATAGCTGGGGTCCCAGCACCGATCCCTGTGGCACCCCACTAGCTGCTGCCTGCCAATTTGAAAAGCACCCATTAATTCCTCCTCTTTGTTTCCTCTCTGCCAACCAGTTTTCTATCCATCTCAGTACACTTTCCCCCAATCCCACGCGCATTAATCTTGCACGATAATCTCGTGGGGGACTTTGTCAAATGCTTTCTGAAAGTCCAAATATACAACGTCGCCTGGTTCCCCCTTATCAACTCTACTAGTTACATCTTCAAATAATTCCAACAGATTTGTTAAGCATGATTTCCCCTTCATAAATCCATGCTGACTCTGTCTGATCCTGATGTGGAGATGCCGGCGTTGGACTGGGGTAAACACAGTAAGGGTTTTAACCTGATACGCTGCAGGAAAGGATGTCCCGAGGCATGGTACATTGGGGAGACCATGCAGACGCTACGACAACGGATGAATGAACACCGCTCGACAATCACCAGGCAAGACTGTTCTCTTCCTGTGGGGGAGCACTTCAGCAGTCACGGGCATTCAGCCTCTGATCTTCAGGTAAGCGTTCTCCAAGGTGGCCTTCACGACACACGACAGCACAGAGTCATTGAGCAGAAACTGATAGCCAAGTTCTGCACACATGAAGACAGCCTCGACCGGGATGTTGGATTTATGTCACACGATCAGTAACCCCCACAGCTTGCCTCCTGGACTTGCAGAATCTCACTAACTGTCCTGTCTGGAGACAATACACATCTCATAGAAATCATAGAAACCCTACAGTGCAGAAGGAGGCCATTCGGCCCATCGAGTCTGCACCGACCACAATCCCACCCAGGCCCTATCCCCACGTATTTACCCGCTAATCCCTCTAACCTACGCATCTCAGGACTCTAAGGGGCAATTTTTAACCTGGCCAATCAACCTAACCCGCACATCTTTGGACTGTGGGAGGAAACCGGAGCACCCGGAGGAAACCCACATCTCTTTAACCTGTGCTTAATGCTCCCTCCACTCACATTGTCTGTACCTTTAAGACCTGGTTGGCTGTAGAGATTTGCATTCTAATCAGTATTCTGTAACCTGATTTTGTCTCTGTGCCCTGTTTGAGAGCACATTTCCACTCCATCTGACAAAGGAGCAGCGCTCCGAAAGCTAATGGTATTTGCTACCAAATAAACCTGTTGGACTTTAACCTGGTGTTGTTAAAACTCTTACTCTGTCTGATCCTGCCACTGCTTTCTAAATGCTCTGCCATAAAGTCCTTGGTAATAGATTTGAGAATGTTCCCCACTACTGATATTAAGCTTACTGGTCTATAATTCCCTGTTTTCTCTCTACCTCCCTTTTTGAATATTGGAGTGACATTCACTACCCTCCAATCTGCAGGGACTATTCCAGAATCTATAGAATCCTGGAAGGTGACCACCAATGCATCCACTATTTCTAGAGCCACTTCCTTAAGTACTCTGAGATGTAGATTATCAGGCCCTGGGGATTTATCCACCTTCAATCCCATCAATTTTCCCAGCACCATTTCTCTACTAACATTGATCTCCCTCAATTCTTCCCTCTCACTAAATCTTCCATTCTCCAACATATCTGGCATCTGGTTTGTGTCCTCTTTTGTGAAGACAGAACCAAAGCATGTATTCAGTTGCTCGGCCATTTCCTTGTCCCCTATTATACATTCCCCCATTTCTGTCTGTAGGGGATCTACATTTGTCTTCACCAACTTCTTTCTCTTCACGTATCTATAGAAACTCTTAGTGTCAGTCTTTATGTTCCCTGCAAGCTTACTTTCGTACTGTATTTTCCCCTTCTTAATCAATCCCTTGGTGGTTCTTTGCTGAATTCTAAACTGCTCCCAATCCTCAGACCTATTATTTTCCTTGGCCAATCTGTATGCTTCTTCCTTGGATCGGAGACTCTCTCTAATTTCCTTTGTAAGCCATGGATTGGCCCTCTTACCCATTTTGTTTTTGTGTCAGACAGGAATAAACCGTTGCTGTGGTTCCCCCATGCGTTCCTTGAATGCTTGCCATTGCCTATCCACTGTCATCCATAAGACCATAAGACATAGGAGCAGAATTAGGCCACTCGGCTCATCGAGTCTGCTCCGCCATTCTATCATGGCTGATATTTTTCTCATCCCCATTCTCCTGCCTTTTCCCCATAACCCCTGATCCCCTTATTAATCAAGAACCTATCGATCTCTGTCTTAAAGACACTCAATGACCCGGCCTCCACAGCCTTCTGCGGCAAAGAGTTCCACAGATTCACCACTCTCTGGCTGAAGAAATTCCTCCTCATCTCTGTTTTAAAGGATCGTCCCTTTCCCCTGAGGTTGTGCCTCTGGTTCTAGTTTTTCCTACTAGTGGAAACATCTTCTCCACGTCCACTCTATCCAAACCTGTAAGTTTCAATAAGATTCCCCCCCTCATCCTTCTAAACTCCAACGAGTACAGACCCAGAGTCCTCAACCGTTCCTCATACGACAAGCTCTTCATTCCAGGGATCATTCTTGTGAACCTCCTCTGGACCCTTTCCAAGGCCCGGCACATCCTTCCTTAGATACAGGGCCCAGAACTGCTCACAATACTCCAAATGAGGTCTGACCAGAGCCTTATACAGCCTCAGAAGTCCATCCCTGCTCTTGTATTCTCGACATGAATGCGAACATTGCATTTGTCTTCCTAACTGCCGACTGAACCTGCACGTTAACCTTAAGAGAATCTTGAACAAGGACTCCCAAGTCCCTTTGTGTTTCTGATTTCCTAAGCATTTCCCCATTTAGAAAATAGTCTACGCCTCCATTCCTCCTTCCAAAGTGCATAACCTCACACTTTTCCACATTATATTCCATCTGCCACTTCTTTGCCCACTCTCCTAACCTGTCCAAGTCCTTCTGCAGCCCCCCTGCTTCCTCAATACTACCTGTCCCTCTACATATCTTTGTATCATCTGCAAACTTCGCAACAGTGCCTTCAGTTCCTTCCTCCAAATTGTTAATGTATATTGTGAAAAGTTGTGGTCCCAGCACTGACTCCTTTAAGTAACTCTCCCCTATCTCCCATTGCTAACTCACACCTCATATCCTCATAGTTTCCTTTGTTGAGATTCAGCACCCTGGTCTCTGCATCTTGGTAAAAAATTCTATCATGTTCTGGTTGCTCATCCCCAAGGCATCTCGTACAATTAGACTGGCAATGATTCCCTTCTCATTACACAGTACCCAGTCTAAGATGGCCTGCTCCCCAGTTGGTTCCTCCACATATTGGTCAAGAAAACCATCCCGTATACACTCCAGGAATTCCTCCTCTGCGGCATAGTGGCTAATTTGATTTGCCCAATCTATGTGCCGATTAAAATCACCCATGAACGACGGAGGTTGAGGGGCGACCTGATAGAAGTCTATAGGATTATGAGGGGCATGGACAGAGTGGATAGCCAGAAGCTTTTTCCCCAGGGTGGAAGAGTCAATTACTAGGGGGGCACAGGTTTAAGGTGCGAGGGGCAAGGTTTAAAGGGGATGTACGAGGCAGAGTTTTTTACACAGAGGGTGGTGGGTGCCTGGAACTCGCTGCCGGGGGAGGGAGTGGAAGCAGATACGGTAGTGAGTTTTAAGGGGCATCTGGACAAATACATGAATAGGATGGGAATAGAGGGATACGGTCCCCGGAAGGGTAGGGGGTTTTAGTTCAGTCGGGGCAGCCTTGGAGGGCCGAAGGGCCTGTTCCTGTGCTGGAATTGTCTTTGTTCTTTGATATTCCTTTATCACATGCATCTCTAATTTTGTGTTTAATGCCATTCACAACACCATTCCCAACAAGTGGCTTGTGCTATCAAATAAACCTGTTGGACTTTAACCTGGTGTTGTGAAACTTCTTACTGTGTATTCCCAACATCACCATTGCAGTTTGAGGGTCGATGTCTGAAAGTCACTCATGTTTTTTGCCCCTTGACATTTCTCCACTCCACCCACACGGACTCCACGTTGTCAGAGCTAAGATCCTTTCTCACTATTGTGTTAATTTCCACTTTAACCAGCAGCGTCACTCCACCACCTTTTCCTTAATGCCTGTCCTTCCTAAATATTGAATACCCTGGGACATTCAATTCCCACCCCTGGTCTCCGTAATCCCAATTATATGGTACCCGTTCACATCTATCTGCACGATTAGTTCATCCACTTTATTGCGAATGCTCCACGCATTAAGGCACAGAGTCTTTAAGCTTGTCTTTTTAATATTGTTTGCCTTGCTCCCAATATTTTGCTCTGTAGCCCTGTCTGAACTTTGTCCTTGGCTTCTCTGCCTATCACTTTACTCATTCTCTCTTCTACCTTCTGTTTTTGTCCTTGCTCCCTCCTTCTCTGACTCCTTACATAGGTTCCCATCCCCCGGCATGTTAGTTTAAATCCTCCCCAACCGCTCCAACAAACACTCTGCCTCGGACATCAGTCCCAGTCCTGCCCAGGTGTAACTCTTCCCTTTAATAATGCTGACTGACTTAATCGCTCCTCATATGACCTCCTCATCTCTCAAAGAACAAAGAAAATTACAGCACAGGAACAGGCCCTTCGGCCCTCCAAGCCTGCACTGACCATGCTGCCCGACCGAACTAAAACCCCCTCCCCTTCCGGGGACCATATCCCTCTATTCACACCCCATTCATGTATTTGTCCAGACGCCCCTTAAAACTCACTATCGTATCCGCTTCCGCTCCCTCCCCCGGCAGCGAGTTCCAGGCACCCACCACCCTCTGTGTAAAAAAACTTGCCTCGTACATCTCCTTTAAACCTTGCCCCTCGCACCTTAAACCTGTGCCCCCCTAGTAATTGACTCTTCCACCCTGGCCATCACAAAGGAGAAAGTGCTAGAGAAACTAAAAGGTCTGAAAATTGATAAATCTCCGGGCCCAGATGGGCTACATCCTAGAGTTCTAAAGGAGATAGCTGAAGAAATAGTGGAGGCGTTAGTTATGATCTTTCAAAAGTCACTGGAGTCAGGGAAAGTCCCAGAGGATTGGAAAATCGCTGTTGTAACCCCACTGTTCAAGAAGGGAACAAGAAAAAAGATGGAAAATTATAGGCCAATTAGCCTAACCTCAGTTGTTGGCAAAATTCTAGAATCCATCGTTAAGGATGAGATTTCTAAATTCTTGGAAGTGCAGGGTCGGATTAAGACAAGTCAGCATGGATTTAGTAAGGGGAGGTCGTGCCTGACAAACCTGTTAGAGTTCTTTGAAGAGATAACAAATAGGTTAGACCAAGGAGAGCCAATGGATGTTATCTATCTTGACTTCCAAAAGGCCTTTGACAAGGTGCCTCACGGGAGACTGCTGAGTAAAATAAGGGCCCATGGTATTCGAGGCAAGGTACTAACATGGATTGACGATTGGCTGTCAGACAGAAGGCAGAGAGTTGGGATAAAAGGTTCTTTCTCAGAATGGCAACCGGTGACAAGTGGTGTCCCGCAGGGTTCAGTGTTGGGGCCACAGCTGTTCTCTTTATATATTAACGATCTAGATGACGGGACTGGGAGCATTCTGGCCAAGTTTGCCGATGATACAAAGATAGGTGGAGGGGCAGGTAGTATTGAGGAGGTGGGGAGGCTGCAGAAAGATTTAGACAGTTTAGGAGAGTGGTCCAAGAAGTGGCTGATGAAATTCAACGTGGGCAAGTGCGAGGTCGTACACTTTGGAAAAAAGAATAGAGGCATGGACTATTTTCTAAACGGTGACAAAATTCATAATGCTAAAGTGCAAAGGGACTTGGGAGTCCTAGTCCAGGATTCTCTAAAGGTAAACTTGCAGGTTGAGTCCGTAATTAAGAAAGCAAATGTAATGTTGTCATTTATCTCAAGAGGCTTGGAATACAAAAGCAGGGATGTACTTCTGAGGCTTTATAAAGCACTGGTTAGGCCCCATTTGGAGTACTGTGAGCAATTTTGGGCCCCACACCTCAGGAAGGACATACTGGCACTGGAGCGGGTCCAGCGGAGATTCACACGGATGATCCCAGGAATGGTAGGCCTGACATACGATGAACGTCTGAGGATCGTGGGATTATATTCATTGGAGTTTAGGAGGTTGAGGGGAGATCTGATAGAAACTTACAAGATAATGAACGGCTTAGATAGGATGGACGTAGGGAAGTTGTTTCCATTAACAGGGGAGACTAGGACGCGGGGGCACAGCCTTAGAATAAAAGGGAGTCACTTTAGAACAGAGATGAGGAGAAATTTCTTCAGCCAGAGAGTGGTGGGTCTGTGGAATTCATTGCCACAGAGGGCTGTGGAGGCCGAGACGTTGAGCGTCTTCAAGACAGAAATTGATAAATTCTTGATTTCTCGAGGAATTAAGGGCTATGGGGAGAGAGCGGGTAAATGGAGTTGAAATCAACCATGATTGAATGGTGGAGTGGACTCGATGGGCCGAATGGCCTTACTTCCGCTCCTATGTCTTATGGTCTTATGGTCTTATGGAAAAAGCTTCTGACTATCCATTCTGTCCATGCCCCTCATAATCTTGTAGACTTCTATCAGGTCTCCCCTCAACCTCCGTCGTTCCAGTGAGAACAAACCAAGTTTCTCTAACCTCTCCTCATAGCTAATGCCCTCCATACCAGGCAACATCCTGGTAAATCTTTTCTGTACCCTCTCCAAAGCCTCCACATTCTCTCGAATTGTGTGTTTTCCATCCACTCATTTATCTTTACTTTTGGTTTGGCATTCACGGTGCTATGAAGTCTTGATCAATTGGGCCAGTGGGCTGACGAATAGCAGATGGAGTTTAATTTAGATAAATGCGAGGTGATGGATTTTGGTCGATTGAACCAGGGCCGGACTTACTCAGTTAATGGTATGGCGTTAGGGAGAGTTACAGAACAAAGAGATCGAGGGGTACAGGTTCATAGCTCCTTGAAAGTGGAGTCACAGGTGGACAGAGTGGTGAAGAAGGCATTCGGCATGCTTGGTTTCATCGGTCAGAACATTGAATACAGGAGTTGGGACGTCTTGTTGAAGTTGTACAAGACATTGGTAAGGCCACACTTGGAATACTGTGTACAGTTCTGGTCACCCTATTATAGAAAGGATATTATTAAACTAGAAAGAGTGCAGAAAAGATTTACGAGGATGCTACCAGGACTTGATGGTTTGAGTTATAAGGAGAGGCTGGATAGACTGGGACTTTTTTCCCTGGAGCGTAGGAGGCTGAGGGGTGATCTTATAGAGGTCTATAAAATAATGAGGAGCATAGATCAGCTAGATAGTCAATATCTTTTCCCAAAGGCAGGGGAGACTAAAACTAGAGGCCATAAGTTTAAGGTGAAAGGGGAGAGATACAAAAGTGTCCAAGGGAGCAGTTTTTTCACACAGAGGGTGGTGAGTGTCTGGAACGAGCTGCCAGAGGCAGTAGTAGAGGCGGGTACAATTTTGTCTTTTAAAAATCGTTTAGACAGTTACATGGGTAAGATGGGTAGAGGGGGATATGGGCCAAACGCAGGCAATTGGGACTAGCTTACGGGGTTAAAAAAAAGGGCGGCATGGACAAGTTGGGCTGAAGGGCCTGTTTCCGTGCTGTAAACCTCTATGACTCTGACTTAGTCCTGGGTGGTTTTGGAAGGTCTTGTCCAATTAACCTTGGTGAGTTGATGCAATGCCTATTGTAGATTGTCCACTCTGCAGCTGTTGTTTGTACGGGTAGTTCCCCCTTTGGAAGGGACTGACCTCCCACTACTTCGGCCAAGTCAGTGAGAATCCTCTCTGTGTAATCGCTGGCTTCCTGGATCTGGCAGCGGCCAGACCACAAGCACTGGCTCATTGTGATAATTAGCTGCTGCCACAGGATGGCAGTGTGAGACCATCAGACAGAGAGGAGATGCAGCGGGTGTTGGTGAATTTACAACAGAGAGCCGGACAGGTTTGAGAGCCTGGAAGCTCTTCAACAGAATCTCTCGCTGCCTCTAAACCGAGAGAGGGAAAGGGCAGGGGATGGGTTAAACACAGAAACTCACTGACTGCGAAAAGCTTGCTCACACCCAGAGGACATAAAGGAATTTTATAAATACCTAACGGTCCCATTTCTGCTCTCTCTCAGCTGTTCCTAACTCTTTCTGTCTCTCGCTTTCCTTGTTTCTCTGTCATTCTCTCTGTTTCTCCTGCCTCTCTGTGTCTGCTGGATTACCCTGCAAGCTGCCCTGATGAGTGCAAAACGAGAAGAGAAGCTTTAGCTTCACCAGTTAGCAAAATATAAAAGTCTGAGGTCACGCACCGACCGACTCAAGAACAGCTTCTTCCTGCTGCTGTCAGACTTTTGAATGGACCTACCTCGCATTAAGTTGATCTTTCTCTACACCCTAGCTATGACTGTAACACTACATTCTGCACTCTCTCCTTTCCTTCTCTATGAACGGTATGCTTTGTCTGGACAGCGCGCAAGAAACAATACTTTTCACTGTATCCCAATACATGTGACAATAATAAATCAAATCAAATATGTCTCTTTGATCAGCGATAAAAGATGTGTGTGCTTGTGTGTTTGTATAGCGGCGTAAGTGTCTGTGTGTGTGCGCATCTGTGTGAGAGCATCTGTGTGTGTTTTGTGTGTGTGTATATGTGTATCTGTTTGTGTGCACATCTGTGTGTATATGTATTTGTGTGTGCACATTGTGTGTGTGTATATATATGTGTGTATATATATATATATATATCTGTCTGTCTGTGTGTGCATGTGTGTATCTGTGTGTGCGCACATCTGTGGATGTGTGTGTGTGTGTTTTTTTTAATTCATTCATGGGACATGGATGTTGCTGGCTGGCCAGCATTTATTGCCCATCCCTAGTTTGATTTGATTTGATTTATTATTGTCACATGTATTAACACACAGTGAAAAGTATTGTTTCTTGTGCGCTGTACAGACAAAGCATACCGTTCATAGAGAAGGAAAGGAGAGGGTGCAGAATGTAGTGTTACAGTCATAGCCTCCATGATGATCCTCAACACCGGTGCCCCACAAGGCTGTGTTCTCAGCCCCCGACTATACTCCTTATACACCTATGACTATGCGGCCAAATTCCCCTCCAACTCGATTTCCAGGTTTGCTGACGACACCACCGTAGTGGGTCGGATCTCAAACAATGACGGGACAGAGTACAGGAATGAGACAGAGAATCTGGTGAACTGGTGCGGCAACAATAATCTCTCCCTCAATGTCAACAAAACGAAGGAGATTGTCATCGACTTCAGGAAGCGTAAAGGAGAACATGCCCCTGTCTACATCAACGGGGATGAAGTAGAAAGGGTCGAGAGCTTCAAGTTTCTCCGTGTCCAGATCACCAACAACCTGTCCTGGTCCCCCCCACGCCGACACTATAGTTAAGAAAGCCCCACCACTGCCAACAGTTTAAATTTTGCTCTCTCAGCTGTTTCTAACTCTTTCTGTCTCTCTCTCTCTCTCACTTGTTTTACTTCTCTGTCACTCTCTCTGTTTCTCCTGCCTCTCTGTGTTTGTTGGCTTATGCTGCAAGCAGCCTTGGTAAGAGCAAAGTGAGAAGCTTTGGCATGTCTCTTTGTTCAGCAATAAAAGATGTGTGTGTGTGTGTATCTGTGTGTGTGCGTCTGTGCATGTGCATACCTGTGTGTATATGTGTGTATCTGTCTGTGCGTGTGCATTCCTGTGTGTGTGTGCGTATCTGTGTGTGTCTTGCAACTGTGTATCTGTCTGTGTGTGTGCACGTCTGTGTGTGTATCTGTGTGTGTGTGCATGTCTGTGTGTGTATGTGTCTATATATGTGGTGTGTGTGTCTATCTATGTTTGTGTGCGTGTATCTCTGTGTGTGTGCATGTCTGTGTGTGTGTTTCTGTCTATGTGTGTGTGTCTGTGTGTGTGTGCGCGTGTGCATGCTTGTCTGTGTCCGTCTGTGTGTGTGTGTCTATCTGTCTGTGTGTGCGCTGTTGCTGCAATACGAGCTGTTCTATCCGGGGTGGGTTGGATGAATTACACACAATGCGACCCTCTGGTTGATGGGCTCCACGACAAGCTGCAGGCCCTGTGGACGGGGATCCATGGACTGTGCTGTAGGAGCGACTGTCCACCAGCAGAGAGCGGTGTTGTATCACTTCACACCGCAGAGAAAAAAATCATTCACACCCAGTGGACCCCGTCTCACTTCAACATCCCCCTCCCCTCCGCGTCCCTCCCTCTCCCCTCCCCTCCGCCTCCCTCCCTCTCCCCTCCGCCTCCCTCCCTCTCCCCTCCCCTCCACCTCCCTCCACCTCCCTCCCACTCCCCTCCCCTCCCTCTCCCTCCCTCTCCCCTCCACCTCCCTCCCTCTCCCCTCCACCTCCCTCCCTCTCCCCTCCCCCTCCCTCCCTCTCCCCTCCACCTCCCTCCCCTCTCCCCTCCACCTCCCTCCCTCTCCCCTCCACCCCCTCCCTCTCCCCTCCACCTCCCCCCTCCCCTCCCCCTCCCCTCCCCCTCCCCTCCCTCTCCCCTCCACCTCTCCCCTCCACCTCCCTCCACCTCCCTCCCTCTCCCCTCCACCTCCCTCCCCCTCCCCTCCCTCCACCTCCCTCCCCCTCCCCTCCACCTCCCTCTCCCCTCCCCCCCTCCCTCCCTCTCCCCTCCACCTCCCTCCCTCTCCCCTCCACCTCGCTCCCTCTCCCCTCCACCTCCCTCCACCTCCCTCCCGCCCCCTCCACCTCCCACCCTCTCCCCTCCGCCTCCCCCCCTCTCCCCTCCACCTCCCTCCCTCTCCACTCCACCACCCACCCTCTCCCCTCCACCTCCCTCCGTCTCTCCCCCACCTCCCTCCCTCTACCCTCCGCCTCCCTCCCTCTCCCCTCCACCTCCCTCCCCCTCCCCTCCACCTCCCTCCCTCTCCCCTCCGCCTCCTACCCTCTCCCCTCCGCCTCCCTCTCTCTCTCTCTCTCCTCCACCTCCCTCCCTCTCCCCTCCACCTCCCTCTCTCTCTCCTCCACCTCCCTCCCTCTCCCCTCCACCTCCCTCTCTCTCTCCTCCACCTCCCTCCCTCTCCCCTCCACCTCCCTCCCTCCCTCTCTCCTGCACCTCCCTCCCTCTCCCCTCCACCTCTCTCCCCCTCCCCTTCACCTCCCTCCACCTCCCTCCCCCTCCCCTCCACCTCCCTCTCCCCTCCCCCTCCCCTCCCTCTCCCCTCACCTCCCTCCCTCTCCCCTCCACCTCCCTCCACCTCCCTCCCGCCCCCTCCACCACCCTCCCTCTCCCCTCCCCCTCCCTCCCTCTCCCCTCCGCCTCCCTCCCTCTCCCCTCCACCTCCCTCCCTCTCCCCTCCACCTCCCTCCCTCTCCCCTCCATTTCCCTTCCTCTCCCCTCCCCCTCCCTCCCTCTCCCCTCCACCTCCCTCCCTCTCCCCTCCAATTCCCTCCCTCTCCCTCCCCCTCCACCTCCCTCCCTCTCCCCTCCACCTCCCTCCCTCTCCCCTCCACCTCCCTCCCTCTCCCCTCCACCTCCCTCCCTCTCTCCTCCACCTCCCTCCCTCTCCCCTCCCCCTCCCTCCCTCTCCCCTCCACCTCCCTCCCTCTCCCCTCCAATTCCCTCCCTCTCCCCTCCCCCTCCACCTCCCTCCCTCTCCCCTCCACCTCCCTCCCTCTCTCCTCCACCTCCCTCCCTCCCTCTCTCCTCCACCTCCCTCCCTCTCCCCTCCACCTCCCTCCCTCTCTCCTCCACCTCCCTCCCTCTCCCCTCCACCTCCCTCCCTCTCCCCTCCACCTCCCTCCCTCTCTCCTCCACCTCCCTCCCTCTCCCCTCCACCTCCCTCCCTCTCCCCTCCACCTCCCTCCCTCTCCCCTCCACCTCCCTCCCCTCCCCTCCACCTCCCTCCCCCTCCCCTCCACCTCCCTCCGTCTCCCCTCCGCCTCCCTCCCTCTCCCCTTCACCTCCCTCACCTCCACCTCCCTCCCCCTCCTCTCCCCTCCACCTCCCTCCTCTCCACCTCCCTCCCTCTCCCCTCCGCCTCCCACCCTCTCCCCTCCACTTCCCTCCCTCTCCCCTCCGCCTCCCTCCCTCTCCCCTCCGCCTCCCTCCCTCTCCCCTCCACCTCCCTCCCTCTCCCCTCCAGCTCCCTCCCTCTCCCCTCCACCTCCCTCCCTCTCCCCTCCCCCTCCCTCCCTCTCCCCTCCACCTCCCTCCCTCTCCCCTCCACCTCCCTCCCTCTCCCCTCCACCTCCCTCCCTCTCCCCTCCACCTCCCTCCCTCTCCCCTCCCCCTCCCTCCCTCTCCCCTCCACCTCCCTCCCTCTCCCCTCCACTTCCCTCCCTCTCCCCTCCGCCTCCCTCCCTCTCCCCTCCGCCTCCCTCCCTCTCCCCTCCACCTCCCTCCCTCTCCCCTCCACCCCCTCCCTCTCCCCTCCACCTCCCCCCCTCCCCTCCCCTCCCCCTCCCCTCCCCCTCCCCTCCCTCTCCCCTCCACCTCTCCCCTCCACCTCCCTCCACCTCCCTCCCTCTCCCCTCCACCTCCCTCTCCCTCCCCTCCCTCCACCTCCCTCCCCCTCCCCTCCACCTCCCTCTCCCCTCCCCTCCCTCTCCCCTCCACCTCCCTCCCTCTCCCCTCCACCTCGCTCCCTCTCCCCTCCACCTCCCTCCACCTCCCTCCCGCCCCCTCCACCTCCCACCCTCTCCCCTCCGCCTCCCTCCCTCTCCCCTCCACCTCCCTCCCTCTCCACTCCACCTCCCACCCTCTCCCCTCCACCTCCCTCCGTCTCTCCCCCACCTCCCTCCCTCTACCCTCCGCCTCCCTCCCTCTCCCCTCCACCTCCCTCCCCCTCCCCTCCACCTCCCTCCCTCTCCCCTCCGCCTCCCACCCTCTCCCCTCCGCCTCCCTCTCTCTCTCCTCCACCTCCCTCCCTCTCCCCTCCACCTCCCTCTCTCTCTCCTCCACCTCCCTCCCTCTCCCCTCCACCTCCCTCTCTCTCTCCTCCACCTCCCTCCCTCTCCCCTCCACCTCCCTCC